>NW_028318380.1:472500-556423 GCF_062004578.1 Staurois parvus
GGAATAGTGCCCCATCGTTGGTGTCAGTGGGGGGAGGAATAGTGCCCCATCGTTGGTGTCAGTGGGGGGAGGAATAGTGCCCCATCGTTGGTATTAGTGACAGCCTGGGCTCGCTCTCTCACTTACCTGTCAGCTGTCTTCCTTCTCTGGCCGCTCTCCTCTTCACTCGCTCCGGCAGCTCCCTCGGTCTTCTTTGATGTACGCGCGCTGCCGCTCGGCTCCTCCTCTCCAAGCTCCACCTCCTCGCCGGTGATTGGCCGCCTGTGTGCCTCTCCTGAGCTACAGTTCCGGTGGCCAATCAGCGGCGAGGAGGCGGAGCTGCTGAGCGATCCCGGAGGTGTGGCCAGGTGACAGCAGCGTATCATCCCGCCCACACATCGCCGGAGACTGCAGCGGTGTCTCGGTTCCTAAGACCATCGGAAATATGTGTTTTCCGATGGTCTTAGGCGACCCCTGGGAAATGGTCGTTCGACCCCCAAAGGGGTCGCGACCCCCAGGTTGAGAACCGCTGTTATAAAGAGTTTTGAACAGATAAGATTTTTTTTTTACTTTTTTCTGACCTCCGGAACGGATTAATTCGTTTTCAATGCATTCCTATGGGAATGCATTCCGGTTTCTGAATTCCCGCAGAACAAATTGAATTTGTAAACCGAGGTACTCCTGTATGTCCGATTGTGCTTCAGCTGACCTCATTGTAACTGAACTGCATATTATTATTATTACGTCTGGAGGAAAAGAAATGTCATCTCCAAACACGGAAAGGTTTCTTCACAGTAAGAGCTGTGAGAATGTGGAATAGACTCCCTCCAGAGTTGGTTGTGGCCAGCTCAGTGGATTGCTGTAGGAAAGTCCTGGATTCTTTCTTGGATACACAGAATATAACTGGATATAACATTTATAGGGAAAGTTGATCCCGGGAATATCCGATTGCCTCTCGGGGGATCAGGAAGGAAGTTTTCCCCTGCAGGAGGAGACCGGATTGTGCTATGCTGGGTTTTTTTGCCTTCCTCTGGATCAACTGTGGGTGTAGGATTATAACTTTTATTTTTTTAATAGTTGAACTGGATGGACTTTTCTCTTTTTTCAGCCAGACTAACTATGTAACTATTATTATACAGGATTTATATGGCGCCAACAGTGTGCTCAGCGCTTTAAGGGGGACAGTACAGTTACAAGACATTTCAGTACAGAAGGAATAGGAGGGTCCGGCTCGTGGAGCTTACAATCTACAGACACACATGACACAAGATCATTTTATTTTTTATCTCAGGTACTTATATAGCGCCCTCAATGTACTCCGCGCTTTACATATATATTGTACATTCGCATCAGTCCCCGCCCCCGAGGAGCATACAATCTAAGGTCCCTAACTCACATAATACAGACACATACTAGGACCATCTTAGACAGGAGCCAATTCACCTCCCAGCATGTCTTTGGAGTGTGGAAGGAAACCAGGCACAGGGAGAACATGCAAACTCCAAGCAGGTGGTGCCACTTTACATATATATTGTACATTCACATCAGTCCCTAACCCTCAAGGGGCGTACAATCTAAGTTCCCTAACCTACATTCATACATACACATACTAGGGCCAAATTAGACAGAATCCAATTCACCTCCCAGCATGCCTTTGGAGCCATGTTCCTCTGACTTCCTCTCCCTCTGCAGTGCACTGCAGTTGGGCACCACTTGCAGTGGAGAAAGTAGACTGCACCTGTCTACATGGGATCACCTGGGTGGGGATCCACTTCCAAGCTCCTGTTTGCAGATGGCCATGACTAATCCACTGTAGGCACCTACCTGATATCAGACTGGTCACTTACAGTGTTGGATATTGTCATTGCGATGTCTCACCATCTGTGCCAGAAGATGGCCCCTTGACAAGAAGATCCAAGAAGATCATTCCCACAACTGCAGAGCATCATTGCCACCACACCAGATGTCGCCGTATTAGAGGGGTCTTAGGAGGCATCATAACAGTCTACGTTTCATACCTGATCCCATAACGTGAGTCAGACATTCGTCCTCACTGATCACAACGAATATAATCCAGGACCGTGGCCAATCTGTCATCATCCTCCAGTGTTCTGGGTGTGTGCCTGATCACCAAACAGCCTGAGAACATCCTGTCCATGTAGATGGGCTTGAAGGCTCTGCGTCCTCTGCGCCCCCTGCGCCCCCTGTGCCCAAGGCTGGAACCACCCCACCGCTTCCTACAAAGGAATGTAGAAGAGCTTTGTGTTCTTCATTTCTGGTCTTTCTTGGTTTGGGTCTGCAGAACAGTTTTAAAAAAAAAAAATGAAAAAAATTCCCTTTTTAATCATCAGGTGTCAGGGGCGGACTGACAACTCATGGGGCCCCCGTGCAATAGGGGATCATGGGGCCCCTGTGTCTTTGCCCAAACTCAAAAAAGCCTATAAAAAAAGGTACCAGGGGCATCTCATGGGGCCCCCTACTGACCCCGGGCCCTCGGGCAGTGCCGAATGCTCGAATGGTCAGTCCGCCCCTGTCAGGTGTTAAATGCTTATTAAGAAAAAGTATACAGTATATATACTGAGTATAGAAAATATCCACCATTGCTGCACTGTAGTTGTATTAAAATTCAAGATGTTCCATGTGATTGTGGCATCTTCTGTGAAACTTTAATCATTTTAAAGTGCAGAAATCCTGGATTGTCAGAGAGGGTTGGAGGACACTGATTGGAGGCCAGGGGAGGGATTGGCAGAGAGGGGTGGAGGACACTGATTGGAGGCCAGTGGAGGGATTGGCAGAGAGGGGTGGAGGACACGGATTAGAGGTCAGTGGTGGGATTGGCAATGAGGGGTGGAGGACACTGATTGGAAGCCAGTGGAGGGATTGGCAGAGAGGGGTGGAGGACACTGAATGGAGGCCAGTGGAGGGATTGGCAGAGAGGGGTGGAAGACACTGAATGGGCGCCAGTGGAGGGATTGGCAGAGAGGGGCGGAGGACACTGAATGGAGGCCAGTGGAGGGATTGGCAGAGAGGGGTGGAAGACACTGAATGGGCGCCAGTGGAGGGATTGGCAGAGAGGGGCGGAGGACACTGAGTGGAGGGATTGGCAGAGGGGGGTGGAGGACACTGAGTGGAGGCCAGTGGAGGGAATGGCAGAGAGGGGTGGAGGACACTGAATGGAGGCCAGTAGAGGGATTGGCAGAGAGGGGTGGAGGACACTGATTGGAGGCCAGTGGAGGGTTTGGCAGAGAGAGGTGGAGGACACTGATTAGAGGTCAGTGGAGGGATTGGCAATGAGGGGTGGAGGACACTGATTGGAAGCCAGTGGAGGGATTGGCAGAGAGGGGTGGAGGACACTGAGTCGAGGCCAGTGGAGGGATTGGCAGAGAAGGGTGGAGGACACTGACTGGAGGCCAGTGGAGGGATTGGCAGAGATGGGTGGAAGACACTGAATGGGCGCCAGTGGAGGGATTGGCAGAGAGGGGCGGAGGACACTGAGTGGAGGGATTGGCAGAGAGGGGTGGAGGACACTGAGTGGAGGCCAGTGGAGGGATTGGCAGAGGGGTGGAGGACACTGACTTGAGGCCAGTGGAGGGACTGGCAGAGAGGGGTGGAGGACACTGAATGGAGGCCAGTGGAGGGATTGGCAATGAGGGGTGGAGGACACTGAGTGGGGGCCAGTGGTGGGATTGGCAGAGAGGGGTGGAGGACACTGATTGGAGGCCAGTGGAGGGATTGGAAGAGAGGGGTGGAGGACACTGAATGGAGGCCAGTGGTGGGATTGGCAGAGAGGGGTGGAGGACACTGAATGGAGGCCAGTGGTGGGATCGGCAGAGAGGGGTGGAGGACACTGATTGGAGGCCAGTGGAGGGATCGGCAGAGAGGGGTGGAGGACACTGAATGGAGGCCAGTGGTGGGATTGGCAGAGAGGGGTGGAGGACACTGATTGGAGGCCAGTGGAGGGATTGGAAGAGAGGGGTGGAGGACACTGAATGGAGGCCAGTGGTGGGATTGGCAGAGAGGGGTGGAGGACACTGAGTGGAGGCCAGTGGAGGGATTGGCAGAGGGGTGGAGGACACTGACTTGAGGCCAGTGGAGGGACTGGCAGAGAGGGGTGGAGGACACTGAATGGAGGCCAGTGGAGGGATTGGCAATGAGGGGTGGAGGACACTGAGTGGGGGCCAGTGGAGGGATCGGCAGAGAGGGGTGGAGGACACTGAATGGAGGCCAGTGGTGGGATTGGCAGAGAGGGGTGGAGGACACTGATTGGAGGCCAGTGGAGGGATTGGAAGAGAGGGGTGGAGGACACTGAATGGAGGCCAGTGGTGGGATTAGCAGAGAGGGGTGGAGGACACTGAATGGAGGCCACTGGAGGGATTGGAAGAGAGGGGTGGAGGACACTGAATGGAGGCCAGTAGAGGGATTGGCAGAGAGGGATGGACTGGAGGGGGTGTGGCCTATGTGAAGGTCATCCAATGAGGAGGGAGTTGCAGTAGTCGAGGCGAGAGATGACCAGGGAGGGAGTTAGACGCGTTGTGGTGTCATTGGTCAGGAAGGGGCGTATTCTAGAGATGTTGGAAGTTGGGGCGCCATGATCTGGACAGGGATTGGATGTGGGCCTGGAAGGATAGTTCAGAATCCGGGGTTACCCCTCGCACCCTGGCATGGGGGGGGGGGGTGGATAATGGTGCTATTGGATCTGGACCAAGAACTCGGGGGGAGAGGACATGGGGGGAGGTAATGCATACAATTCGGGTATTTCCCCCGACACTCCAACTGCCCACCTGACTGGTAACAATGGGATTGTCTGACACCATGCAGGTCCTAGAAGCTGTCTATGTCACCCATTCCTCACCAGACACACAATCTATGAGAGGCACACAGACGTGACACCCAGGAATGCCGGACAGCCATGAAATGTCAGGAATGTTCGGTGTCGGTGACACTGAGGACCAAATGTCTCTATCCATGGTGAGGATGCTGCACACATGTGAGAATGGCAGGAACCCGCGTGTGGTGGGAGAGGTCAGAGTGATGGGACACAAATGCCTGGAATCCAGACTGGTCATTACTAGTATCAGCAATCCGACATCTTCAGGGGTCCCCTTTGTGCACACAGTATATATACTCTGTATACCTCTATATACCGAGAGTAGCATCTGCTGTAAAAACAAACAATTTTGCATAAATTATCCGGAAACGTTTGCATCGTTCATCATTCTTATACCATACATGTACAATCAGCGGCAACAAACAACCATCGTATCACAGCTTACCGATCCCTAGATGTGGCGGCTGCATTACTTTTCTTTTTTAAGCTTTCTTTCCTTTATTCTCACCCATTGATCCGGCCAGGACGTCTGTTGGTTTTCAACAGAACAAGCTCTCCTGTAGAATGTATCAGTTACAGAGATGAGACAAACCATTTAGCACTGACAGGGGTGCTGACAACGATCGGCTTTTATTTATCGATGGAAAATCTTCATCCTGAAAGAAACAAAAACTGCAACTGTATCGGATTCTAAAGTGTCGGCCGGAGTTCGGCTCCCGTATGTTAAGAGTTCGTTCACACGGGGCTCCGCTTTCAGTGTCAACCCGGCCCAATAAATCCCACAATTTTGGAATGAGATGTTTCTGGTACGGGCGCACATTCCAGTGTTGTAAAAAAAAAAAAAATTATATATATATACACACATACACACATACATACACATATACACACATACATACATACATACACACATACATACATACATACATACACACATACATACATACATACACACACACATACATACATACATACACACATACATACATACATACACATATACACACATACATACATACATACACACATACATACACACATACATACATACATACATACATACATACATACATACATACATACACACATACATACACACATACATACATACGCAATTGCGCGGTCATGCAACACTGCACCCAAATGCCATTTATGTCATTGTCTTCCCACAGATGGAGATTTCTTTTGGTGGTATTTGATCCCCTCTGCAGTTTTTATTTTTTGCGCTATAAAAAAAAGACCGACAATTTTGAAATACAAAACCCCCAAAAAACAGATATATTTTTTTTCCAAATTTTTTTCCATTTTTTCCATAAAACCCCCCCCCCCCCCCCCAAAAAACCTTTATTTTCTTGGTTTCAAAATTTCCAGAAATGTCCTCCTATCTCTAGTGAGCCGTATACAGCATGAGGTGGACATGAAAGACCTCAGGAAATATCATCGATGACTGAATTGGAAATCCTGTGCGTTCCGGGAGGAGTTCCGGGAGGAGTGTTTGGGCAGAAAAAAAAGGCGAGAACGCGCATAAACGCATTTGTAAAACGCGGATTTTTAATTTTTTTTTCTAGCCAGGAGAAACGGCGTTTAGCGGAAATGTTCGGTGTGTATGAGGCCTCAGTGTGAGAGGTTCATTGGCAGTGCTGGGACTTGTAGTTCCTCGAGGGGCAATAGCGGTTCCAGACGCTGCGAGGTTCCGGTTGGGGCAGTGTTTCTCAACTCCAGTCCTCATGGACCCCCAACAGGTCGGTAGAGTTCCGTGTCGCTGGGATTATCGCAGTTCCCCCCAATACAGCGCACCCATCGACCCATCGCTCGAATTCTCTGCCGTCCATCTGACAAACGCTCCGCACATCCGAGGACTGACAGCTGGACATACTTGGAATGCCCCGAGGGGGGGAGGGGGGGGATCTGGGACTCACATCCTCCGACGGACCTACTCCGGAACTGCCAGCGCTGATGTGAACGATGACACTGACAACTATATCACCCACTTTCTGTGCGTTTTGGATGCAGGAAAAAAGCGACTGAAACGCATGGAGTGTGAACCGGCCCTGACAACAGCTAACCTTTCATACTTTCCCTACATTTTGTGTGCCGGGACCGCGGCTTATTTAGCGCATGCGTTTATTTGTGTATTTATTTTCTTGAGTAAATTGACTTTAATGCCGGATCACGCTGGATTTAAGCTGCGTTTTTTCTTTTTGAGGTGAAGATCGCATACAGGGATCATGAACTGACCGGAGGCGATATTTGGAATAAAATTTGTCACGTGACCCAAATACGGCATTCAGTGTCCTGTAGTGAACTGAGCCCGGGATCACATACATGCAGTGCGGCAAAACGCATGTGATTCACACAGGAACCGCACCGCATTCCCTGCAGATCACATGTGATTCACACAGGAACCGCACCGCATTCCCTGCAGATCACGTGATTCACACAGGAACCGCACTGCATTCCCTGCAGATCACGTGTGATTCACACTGGAACCGCACCGCATTCCCTGCAGATCACGTGTGATTCACACTGGAACCGCACCGCATTCCCTGCAGATCACGTGTGATTCACACTGGAACCGCCCTGCATTCCCTGCAGATCACGTGTGATTCACACTGGAACCGCCCTGCATTCCCTGCAGATCACGTGTGATTCACACTGGAACCGCCCTGCATTCCCTGCAGATCACATGTGATTCACACTGGAACGGCACCGCATTACCTTGCAGATCACGTGTGATTCACACTGGAACCGCCCTGCATTCCCTGCAGATCACGTGTGATTCACACTGGAACCGCACCGCATTCCCTGCAGATCACGTGATTCACACTGGAACCGCACCGCATTCCCTGCAGATCATGTGCTTCACACAGGAACCGCACCGCATTCCCTGCAGATCACATGTGATTCACACAGGAACCGCACCGCATTCCCTGCAGATCACATGTGATTCACACAGGAACCGCACCGCATTCCCTGCAGATCACGTGATTCACACTGGAACCGCACCGCATTCCCTGCAGATCACGTGTGATTCACACTGGAACCGCACCGCATTCCCTGCAGATCACGTGTGATTCACACTGGAACCGCACCGCATTCCCTGCAGATCACGTGATTCACACTGGAACCACACCGCATTCCCTGCAGATCACGTGTGATTCACACTGGAACCGCACCGCATTCCCTGCAGATCACGTGATTCACACTGGAACCGCACCGCATTCCCTGCAGATCACGTGTGATTCACACTGGAACCGCACCGCATTCCCTGCAGATCACGTGTGATTCACACTGGAACCGCACCGCATTCCCTGCAGATCACGTGATTCACACAGGAACCGCACCGCATTCCCTGCAGATCACGTGTGATTCACACTGGAACCGCACCGCATTCCCTGCAGATCACGTGTGATTCACACTGGAACCGCACCGCATTCCCTGCAGATCACGTGATTCACACTGGAACCGCACCGCATTCCCTGCAGATCACGTGTGATTCACACTGGAACCGCACCGCATTCCCTGCAGATCACGTGTGATTCACACTGGAACCGCACCGCATTTCCTGCAGATCACATGTGATTCACACTGGAACCGCACCGCATTCCCTGCAGATCACGTGTGATTCACACTGGAACCGCACCGCATTCCCTGCAGATCACGTGTGATTCACACTGGAACCGCACCGCATTCCCTGCAGATCACGTGATTCACACAGGAACCGCACCGCATTTCCTGCAGATCACATGTGATTCACACTGGAACCGCACCGCATTCCCTGCAGATCACGTGATTCACACTGGAACCGCACCGCATTCCCAGCACATCACGTGTGATTCACACTGGAACAGCACCGTATTCCCTGCAGATCACGTGATTCACACTGGAACCGCCCTGCAATCCTTGCAGATCACGTGATTCACACTGGAACCGCACCGCATTCCCTGCAGATCACGTGATTCACACTGGAACCGCACCGCATTCCCTGCAGATCACATGTGATTCACACTGCAACCGCACCGCATTCCCTGCAGATCACATGTGATTCACACTGCAACCGCACCGCATTCCCTGCAGATCACATGTGATTCACACTGGAACCGCACCGCATTCCCTGCAGATCACATGTGATTCACACTGGAACCGCACCGCATTCCCTGCAGATCACATGTGATTCACACAGGAACCGCACCGCATTCCCTGCAGATCACATGTGATTCACACTGGAACCGCACCGCATTCCCTGCAGATCATGTGCTTCACACAGGAACCGCACCGCATTCCCTGCAGATCACATGTGATTCACACAGGAACCGCACCGCATTCCCTGCAGATCACATGTGATTCACACAGGAACCGCACCGCATTCCCTGCAGATCACGTGATTCACACTGGAACCGCACCGCATTCCCTGCAGATCACGTGTGATTCACACTGGAACCGCACCGCATTCCCTGCAGATCACGTGTGATTCACACTGGAACCGCACCGCATTCCCTGCAGATCACGTGATTCACACTGGAACCACACCGCATTCCCTGCAGATCACGTGTGATTCACACTGGAACCGCACCGCATTCCCTGCAGATCACGTGATTCACACTGGAACCGCACCGCATTCCCTGCAGATCACGTGTGATTCACACTGGAACCGCACCGCATTCCCTGCAGATCACGTGTGATTCACACTGGAACCGCACCGCATTCCCTGCAGATCACGTGATTCACACAGGAACCGCACCGCATTCCCTGCAGATCACGTGTGATTCACACTGGAACCGCACCGCATTCCCTGCAGATCACGTGTGATTCACACTGGAACCGCACCGCATTCCCTGCAGATCACGTGATTCACACTGGAACCGCACCGCATTCCCTGCAGATCACGTGTGATTCACACTGGAACCGCACCGCATTCCCTGCAGATCACGTGTGATTCACACTGGAACCGCACCGCATTTCCTGCAGATCACATGTGATTCACACTGGAACCGCACCGCATTCCCTGCAGATCACGTGTGATTCACACTGGAACCGCACCGCATTCCCTGCAGATCACGTGTGATTCACACTGGAACCGCACCGCATTCCCTGCAGATCACGTGATTCACACAGGAACCGCACCGCATTTCCTGCAGATCACATGTGATTCACACTGGAACCGCACCGCATTCCCTGCAGATCACGTGATTCACACTGGAACCGCACCGCATTCCCAGCACATCACGTGTGATTCACACTGGAACAGCACCGTATTCCCTGCAGATCACGTGATTCACACTGGAACCGCCCTGCAATCCTTGCAGATCACGTGATTCACACTGGAACCGCACCGCATTCCCTGCAGATCACGTGATTCACACTGGAACCGCACCGCATTCCCTGCAGATCACATGTGATTCACACTGCAACCGCACCGCATTCCCTGCAGATCACATGTGATTCACACTGCAACCGCACCGCATTCCCTGCAGATCACATGTGATTCACACTGGAACCGCACCGCATTCCCTGCAGATCACATGTGATTCACACTGGAACCGCACCGCATTCCCTGCAGATCACATGTGATTCACACAGGAACCGCACCGCATTCCCTGCAGATCACATGTGATTCACACAGGAACCGCACCGCATTCCCTGCTGATCACATGTGATTCACACAGGAACCGCACCGCATTCCCTGCAGATCACATGTGATTCACACAGGAACCGCACCGCATTCCCTGCAGATCACGTGATTCACACTGGAACCGCACCGCATTCCCTGCAGATCACGTGATTCACACTGGAACCGCACCGCATTCCCTGCAGATCACGTGTGATTCACACTGGAACCGCACCGCATTCCCTGCAGATCACGTGATTCACACAGGAACCGCACCGCATTCCCTGCAGATCACGTGTGATTCACACTGGAACCGCACCGCATTCCCTGCAGATCACGTGTGATTCACACTGGAACCGCACCGCATTCCCTGCAGATCACGTGATTCACACTGGAACCGCACCGCATTCCCTGCAGATCACGTGTGATTCACACTGGAACCGCACCGCATTCCCTGCAGATCACGTGTGATTCACACTGGAACCGCACCGCATTTCCTGCAGATCACATGTGATTCACACTGGAACCGCACCGCATTCCCTGCAGATCACGTGTGATTCACACTGGAACCGCACCGCATTCCCTGCAGATCACGTGTGATTCACACTGGAACCGCACCGCATTCCCTGCAGATCACGTGATTCACACAGGAACCGCACCGCATTTCCTGCAGATCACATGTGATTCACACTGGAACCGCACCGCATTCCCTGCAGATCACGTGATTCACACTGGAACCGCACCGCATTCCCAGCACATCACGTGTGATTCACACTGGAACAGCACCGTATTCCCTGCAGATCACGTGATTCACACTGGAACCGCCCTGCAATCCTTGCAGATCACGTGATTCACACTGGAACCGCACCGCATTCCCTGCAGATCACGTGATTCACACTGGAACCGCACCGCATTCCCTGCAGATCACATGTGATTCACACTGCAACCGCACCGCATTCCCTGCAGATCACGTGTGATTCACACTGCAACCGCACCGCATTCCCTGCAGATCACATGTGATTCACACTGCAACCGCACCGCATTCCCTGCAGATCACATGTGATTCACACTGGAACCGCACCGCATTCCCTGCAGATCACATGTGATTCACACTGGAACCGCACCGCATTCCCTGCAGATCACATGTGATTCACACAGGAACCGCACCGCATTCCCTGCAGATCACATGTGATTCACACTGGAACCGCACCGCATTCCCTGCAGATCATGTGCTTCACACAGGAACCGCACCGCATTCCCTGCAGATCACATGTGATTCACACAGGAACCGCACCGCATTCCCTGCAGATCACATGTGATTCACACAGGAACCGCACCGCATTCCCTGCAGATCACGTGATTCACACTGGAACCGCACCGCATTCCCTGCAGATCACGTGTGATTCACACTGGAACCGCACCGCATTCCCTGCAGATCACGTGTGATTCACACTGGAACCGCACCGCATTCCCTGCAGATCACGTGATTCACACTGGAACCACACCGCATTCCCTGCAGATCACGTGTGATTCACACTGGAACCGCACCGCATTCCCTGCAGATCACGTGATTCACACTGGAACCGCACCGCATTCCCTGCAGATCACGTGTGATTCACACTGGAACCGCACCGCATTCCCTGCAGATCACGTGTGATTCACACTGGAACCGCACCGCATTCCCTGCAGATCACGTGATTCACACAGGAACCGCACCGCATTCCCTGCAGATCACGTGTGATTCACACTGGAACCGCACCGCATTCCCTGCAGATCACGTGTGATTCACACTGGAACCGCACCGCATTCCCTGCAGATCACGTGATTCACACTGGAACCGCACCGCATTCCCTGCAGATCACGTGTGATTCACACTGGAACCGCACCGCATTCCCTGCAGATCACGTGTGATTCACACTGGAACCGCACCGCATTTCCTGCAGATCACATGTGATTCACACTGGAACCGCACCGCATTCCCTGCAGATCACGTGTGATTCACACTGGAACCGCACCGCATTCCCTGCAGATCACGTGTGATTCACACTGGAACCGCACCGCATTCCCTGCAGATCACGTGATTCACACAGGAACCGCACCGCATTTCCTGCAGATCACATGTGATTCACACTGGAACCGCACCGCATTCCCTGCAGATCACGTGATTCACACTGGAACCGCACCGCATTCCCAGCACATCACGTGTGATTCACACTGGAACAGCACCGTATTCCCTGCAGATCACGTGATTCACACTGGAACCGCCCTGCAATCCTTGCAGATCACGTGATTCACACTGGAACCGCACCGCATTCCCTGCAGATCACGTGATTCACACTGGAACCGCACCGCATTCCCTGCAGATCACATGTGATTCACACTGCAACCGCACCGCATTCCCTGCAGATCACATGTGATTCACACTGCAACCGCACCGCATTCCCTGCAGATCACATGTGATTCACACTGGAACCGCACCGCATTCCCTGCAGATCACATGTGATTCACACTGGAACCGCACCGCATTCCCTGCAGATCACATGTGATTCACACAGGAACCGCACCGCATTCCCTGCAGATCACATGTGATTCACACAGGAACCGCACCGCATTCCCTGCTGATCACATGTGATTCACACAGGAACCGCACCGCATTCCCTGCAGATCACATGTGATTCACACAGGAACCGCACCGCATTCCCTGCAGATCACGTGATTCACACTGGAACCGCACCGCATTCCCTGCAGATCACGTGATTCACACTGGAACCGCACCGCATTCCCAGCAGATCACGTGTGATTCACACTGGAACCGCACCGCATTCCCAGCAGATCACGTGTGATTCACACAGGAACCGCACCGCATTCCCTGCAGATCACGTGATTCACACTGGAACCGCACCGCATTCCCTGCAGATCACATGTGATTCACACTGGAACTGCACCGCATTCCCTGTAGATCACATGTGATTCACACAGGAACCGCACCGCATTCCCTGCAGATCACATGTGATTCACACAGGAACCGCACCGCATTCCCTGCAGATCACATGTGATTCACACTGGAACCGCACCGCATTCCCTGCAGATAACGTGTGATTCACACAGGAACCGCACCGCATTCCCTGCAGATCACGTGTGATTCACACTGGAACCGCACCGCATTCCCTGCAGATAACGTGTGATTCACACTGGAACCGCACCGCATTCCCTGCAGATCACATGTGATTCACACTGGAACCGCACCGCATTCCCTGCAGATCACATGTGATTCACACAGGAACCGCACCGCATTCCCTGCAGATCACATGTGATTCACACAGGAACCGCACCGCATTCCCTGCAGATCACGTGATTCACACTGGAACCGCACCGCATTCCCTGCAGATCACATGTGATTCACACTGGAACCGCACCGCATTCCCTGTAGATCACATGTGATTCACACAGGAACCGCACCGCATTCCCTGCAGATCACATGTGATTCACACAGGAACCGCACCGCATTCCCTGCAGATCACATGTGATTCACACTGGAACCGCACCGCATTCCCTGCAGATAACGTGTGATTCACACAGGAACCGCACCGCATTCCCTGCAGATAACGTGTGATTCACACTGGAACCGCACCGCATTCCCTGCAGATCACATGTGATTCACACTGGAACCGCACCGCATTCCCTGCAGATCACATGTGATTCACACTGGAACCGCACCGCATTCCCTGCAGATCACGTGGTATCGCAGGGTATTCACACCTATGGATCCGATTCTGCACATGGCACCGCGTTTTGCGGACCGATTTCAGGGTGTTGTTAACATTCACACCGCAGCGGTTCGCATGAACGGGAGGCGTTTCTGATGCGGTGCAGAATACGATGCAAATTCTGCACCGCATCAGTGTGAACCCGGCCCAATAAAACCCACAATTTTGGAATGAGATGATTCCGGGAGCACATTCCCAGTGTTGTATAAAAAAAACTATATATATATAATTTTTTTTTTTTTTACTGCTAGAATTGTAGCGTTTTCCTCCCGTCTGCCTTTGACTCACATGGTGTGTACCGTTGCCATGTCTGCATTCTCTCGCAGTCAGACTGTGTATTTTGGGGAATTGCCATCGCAGAAAAAAAAAAAGATCAAATCTAATGGATTCCATGTTTGGAAATTGCGCTATATTTAGTGGAGGTTTTTGTTTCCCAGGATGTGTCGCGGGGCTGCGCCATGTCTGTTCCGTGCCGGGCGCATTAATACCGCAGAACCGAAGCGCAGCCCCGCCTGTTATATTGCCTCTTTGCAGTGTATTGGGTGTAGCAGAAGTTTTGTAGAACATTTTCACCTTCATCATGCCGGACCGCAAGCAACAAAAAAGTCAAAAATATCTGTCCTACCAGCTGAAACTCTGTTCAGCCGCTCTTGTGAGCCAGGCACCTCTGCTGGACAGTATAGTCAGATCCAGGGGTGGACTAACAACTCATGGGGCCCCCAGGCAATAGGGGATTATGGGGCCCCTGTGTCCTTGCCCAAACTCAAAAAAGCCTATGAAAGAGGTATCAGGGGCATCTCATGGGGCCCCCTACTGACCCCGGGCCCTCGGGCAGTGCCCGGGTTTCCAAATGGTCAGTCCACCCCTGGTCAGATCACAGACCGCACTTTTCTAATACAGTTTGATCGCTGTCCTGCTCCCAGCCTGCTGATTGGACGGAGCATCTCCTCGCACATCATATTAGAGCTCACACAGGGCTACTATTATAATATCAATAAATATATAATGTATAAAATATGATGATGTCATCGCCCCGCCCCTCCCCGCCATCTCATCCAATGCCAGGGGTGGACTGACCATTTGGGTCCAGGGTCAGTAGGGGGCCCCATGAGATGCCCCTGGTACCTTTTTCATAGGCTTTTTTGAGTTTGGGCAAAGACACAGGGGCCCCATGATCCCCTATTGCCCGGGGGCCCCATGAGTTGTCAGTCCGCCCCTGTCCAATGCTGTGCATTTATTAGGAAAATGCGAAGTGTTCCTTGAATGGTTCCTGTGCTGAGCAAGCAACCTCCTGTGTTCACAATGCAGCCGGCAGCTCCTCAGCACAGGACCTGGAAGATGGTGGAGATGATTGGAGTCCCAGATTCCAGGGGCACCCCTCAGTGACGGCGCATACATACTTATACCGGACCAAGCTGGACAAATGTAACCAGGGGCGGACTGACCATTTGTAAACTTGGGCACTGCACGAGGGCCCGGGGTCAGTAGGGGGCCCCATGAGTTGCCCCTGGCACCTTTTTTATAGGCTTTTTTGAGTTTAGGCAAGGACACAGGGGCCCCATGATCCCCTATTGCCCGGGGGCCCCATGAATTGTCAGTCCACCCCTGAATGTAACTGTAAGAGATGGAGGAGATCAGGAGAAGCCCTCATTACATCCCGGGAGCTGAGATCTATTCTGGTTCTGGTCCAGCATGACAAGCTGGGCAGGATGGTTGGCCTTAAAGCAAAGGAAAGTTTCCAAATTGTGTATTTCTGGAACGGATTTATAGAAACTATTTGGAAACATCGGAGATTATTTTTGCCTTCTGTATACTTTTCTTAAATCTGACTCATGGGAAAGCTCCTCTGTAGGGCAATGGAGGGCAGAGGGGGGCGCTATACTAAGATGGTCCCGGAATCAGGGAAGGCAGGAATGGTTGAGTAAGGTTGGCTCAGATATATTTATTGGTTTTCAAGTTGTGCAAAACAGATGGAGAATATTTGTGTAAAGAAGCCGTTCTTACCCAGGGTTCCTCCAGAGGTTCCTAGGGGTTCCATGACCTGTGGCTGATTGACCTCCCATCTGGGCCAACGTCACCTGGCAGGTCCACTGGCATGACACCAATCCTTCTGTAAGGGGGAATTCTTCCCACTGACCACCAATGTAAGGGACATTCTTCCCACTGACCCCCAATGTAAGGGACATTCTTCCCACTGACCACCAATGTAAGGGACATTCTTCCCACTGATCCCCAATGTAAAGGACATTCTTCCCACTGACCCCCAATGTAAAGGACATTCTTCCCACTGACCCCCAATGTAAGGGACATTCTTCCCACTTACCCCCCCCCCCCAATGTAAGGGACATTCTTCCCACTTACCCCCCCCAATGTAAGGGACATTCTTCCCACTTACCCCCCCAATGTAAGGGACATTCTTCCCACTTACCCCCCCAATGTGAGGGACATTCTTCCCACTTACCCCCCCCCCCCAATGTAAGGGACATTCTTCCCACTTACCCCCCCAATGTAAGGGACATTCTTCCCACTTACCCCCCCAATGTAAGGGACATTCTTCCCACTGACCACCAATGTAAGGGACATTCTTCCCACTGACCCCCAATGTAAGGGACATTCTTCCCACTGATCACCAATGTAAGGGACATTCTTCCCACTGATCACCAATGTAAGGGACATTCTTCCCACTGACCACCAATGTAAGGGACATTCTTCCCACTGACCACCAATGTAAGGGACATTCTTCCCACTTACCCCCCCAATGTAAGGGACATTCTTCCCACTGACCACCAATGTAAGGGACATTCTTCCCACCGACCCCCAATGTAAGGGACATTCTTCCCGCTGATCACCAATGTAAGGGACATTCTTTCCACTGACCCCCAATGTAAGGAACATTCTTTCCACTGACCCCCAATGTAAGGAACATTCTTCCCACTGACCCCCAATGTAAGGGACATTCTTCCCACTTACCCCCCCCCCCCCAATGTAAGGGACATTCTTCCCACTTACCCCCCCAATGTAAGGGACATTCTTCCCACTTACCCCCCCAATGTAAGGGACATTCTTCCCACTTACCCCCCCCCCCAATGTAAGGGACATTCTTCCCACTTACCCCCCCAATGTAAGGGACATTCTTCCCACTGACCACCAATGTAAGGGACATTCTTCCCACCGACCCCCAATGTAATGGACATTCTTCCCACTGACCCCCAATGTAAGGGACATTCTTTCCACTGACCCCCAATGTAAGCAACATTCTTCCCACTGACCCCCAATGTAAGGGACATTCTTCCCACTGACCCCCAATGTAAGGGACGTTCTTCCCACTGATCACCAACGTAAGGGACATTCTTCCCACTGACCCCCAATGTAAGGGACATTCTTCCCACTGACCCCCAATGTAAGGGACATTCTTCCCACTGACCCCCAATGTAAGGGACATTCTTCCCACTGACCCCCAGTGTAAGGGACATTCTTCCCACTGACCCCCAATGTAAGGGACATTCTTCCCACTGACCCCCAATGTAAGGGACATTCTTCCCACTGACCCCCAATGTAAGGGACATTCTTCCCACTGACCCCCAATGTAAGGGACATTCTTCCCACTGACCCCCAATGTAAGGGACATTCTTCCCACTGACCCCCAATGTAAGGGACATTCTTCCCACTGATCACCAATGTAAGGGACATTCTTCCCACTGATCACCAATGTAAGGGACATTCTTCCCACTGACCTCCAATGTAAGGGACATTCTTCCCACTGACCCCCAATGTAAGGGACATTCTTCCCACTGACCCCCAATGTAAGGGACATCCTTCCCACTGATCACCAATGTAAGGGACATTCTTCCCACTGACCACCAATGTAAGGGACATTCTTCCCACTGACCACCAATGTAAGGGGCATTCTTCCCACTGACCCCCAATGTAAGGGACATTCTTCCCACTGATCACCAATGTAAGGGACATTCTTCCCACTGACCACCAATGTAAGGGACATTCTTCCCACTGACCACCAATGTAAGGGACATTCTTCCCACTGACCCCCAATGTAAGGGACATTCTTCCCACTGACCCCCAATGTAAGGGACATTCTTCCCACTGATCCCCAATGTAAGGGACATTCTTCCCACTGACCACCAATGTAAGGGACATTCTTCCCACTGATCCCCAATGTAAGGGACATTCTTCCCACTGATCCCCAATGTAAGGGACATTCTTCCCACTGACCCCCAATGTAAGGGACATTCTTCCCACTGACCCCCAATGTAAGGGAAATTCTTCCCAATGATCCCCACTGTTTCTGTGGGGAAACAGTTTGGGAAAGTCTGGCCTGAAGCATCATAGCAATGATCCATCGGGAATCTTGTTACATTGTTACAATTGGTAGTCAGGATCAGGTTTTCTAACATCCTGAATTGTTTTGTTCTGTGGGAACATTTGCCACATTGGATAATCACTCCAGGATTTTCGCCCAATAGGCATTTAGGGATGAGCAAAATGGAGATTGTTACCCCAAAATTTTGGTGAAATTGAGTCAATGAGGAGAAGGTTTAATGGTTGAACTACAGTAGATAGAAGGGAGCCTTTTTTTCAACTGGAATAACTATATAACTATGAATATAGAATAAAGGGGGTTTTGGTGGTTTGTAAGGATACATTGCGCTTTAAATGACTCCTGAGGGTGTCAGAAGCTCCTTTCAACTATCCTGGACTCATCCTTGTTCCAAAAAAAAAAACAGCCCCGATTAGTTTTGTTGTATGTTTTTTTTTTCATGGAAAGGAAAATGAGACAAAAAAGTAAACTAAGACATATAGGGGACAGTATGAATACAGAAAAAAAAAATCAAATAAATACATAAAAAAAAGGAAATAAATACTCAAAAACATAACAC
Source organism: Staurois parvus (assembly GCF_062004578.1). Lineage (NCBI taxonomy): Eukaryota > Metazoa > Chordata > Amphibia > Anura > Ranidae > Staurois > Staurois parvus. The sequence continues at coordinate 491,578 of NW_028318380.1, forward strand.
AAATAAATACACAAAAAAGAAAATACACACTAAAAACAAATAAATACATAAAAAAGGAAATAAACAAAAAAATAAGACAAATAAATACACAAAAAAAAGGAAATACACAAAAAAGGAATTCAGGAGTGGAACCATTTTTGGCCGAAAAAATGCCCAACGCACCAAAATGCGCCTAAACACTGGGTGCGTTCAGCGCCTGAGCGTCTTATCATTTCTGTGGACAGAATAAATGAATATTCTGGCCAATGAAATAAACAAACGCCAAAACACTTGTTGCGCTCGAACGCATCTAATTTCTAAACGAGTTTGAGAATCATGGCGTTAGGTGCGTTTTTGATGCTGCTTTTATCCTGTCCCTCCAGACTCCACCTATAACTAAGATATCAGTTGTGGATGGAGTTGTCCTTTAAGTGGGGGTGCTGTCTGTATTCCCTGATAGGAAGATGACTGGAAGGAACATTTACAATTCTGTATATGAAACAAAATGCTCCAAATCTGGTAAAATACGAGCGGGAACGCACGCTGCACGCGGTGCGCGCAGGGACTTTACTCCATTTTATTTCACCGGCTCTGACATGGCGGGTTATCAGCCGGTATAAATACGTGTCGGGTCCTACAGTACATACCTCCGCCTTTGTCTTGTTTAGGAATGAGGTGGGTTCCCGGGACGCCTGTAATTCGATCGTACCCCAACCACGCAGGGGGGCGCAGGGGCAGCAGCTGGTACTTGCTGGGTCACTGGGGACTGGTAAAGTCAACTTAATCCCCACACTTGTTCCCCTCCCTTTCTGGACAGCTGGATAATCAGTTACCGCATTTAGCGGGGGAAGGTGGGGGGGGCATTAAAGCATTCACACCTGCCCGCCACGCCATCAAGGGTTAACCCTGCGAGGCCATAAATCCACTTTAGTTCCTGTTTTCCTGCTGTTTGGTCGATGTTTGTCAGGAGAATTTCACTCACAGTACATGTGCAGAAATATGAACACGTCTGCAATGTCATCATCATACAACACGCATCTCCTGTACTATGCCTGCAGTCTCTGACCATCTCCTGTATCATGTCTGCGGTCTCTGACCATCTCCTGTACTATGCCTGCAGTCTCTGACCATCTCCTGTATCATGTCTGCAGTCTCTGACAATCTCCTGTATCATGTCTGTAGTCTCTGACCATCTCTTGTATCATGTCTGCAGTCTCTGACCATCTCCTGTATCATTTCTGCAGTCTCTGACCATCTCCTGTATCATGTCTGCGGTCTCTGACCATCTCTTGTATCATGTCTGCAGTCTCTGACCATCTCTTGTATCATGTCTGCAGTCTCTGACCATCTCTTGTACCATGTCTGCAGTCTCTGACCATCTCCTGTATCATGTCTGCAGTCTCTGACCATCTCTTGTACCATGTCTGCAGTCTCTGACCATCTCCTGTATCATGTCTGCAGTCTCTGACCATCTCTTGTATCATGTCTGCAGTCTCTGACCATCTCTTGTATCACGTCTGCGGTCTCTGACCATGTCCTGTACTATGTCTGTAGTCTCTGACTGTCTCCTGTATCGTGTCTGCAGTCTCTGACCATCTCTTGTATCATGTCTGCAGTCTCTGACCATCTCTTGTATCATGTCTGCAGTCTCTGACCATCTCTTGTACCATGTCTGCAGTCTCTGACCATCTCCTGTATCATGTCTGCAGTCTCTGACCATCTCTTGTATCATGTCTGCAGTCTCTGACCATCTCCTGTACTATGTCTGCGGTCTCTGACCATCTCCTGTACTATGTCTGTAGTCTCTGACTGTCTCCTGTATCGTGTCTGCAGTCTCTGACCATCTCTTGTATCATGTCTGCAGTCTCTGACCATCTCCTGTATCATGTCTGCAGTCTCTGACCATCTCTTGTACCATGTCTGCAGTCTCTGACCATCTCTTGTATCATGTCTGCAGTCTCTGACCATCTCTTGTATCACGTCTGCGGTCTCTGACCATGTCCTGTACTATGTCTGCAGTCTCTGACTGTCTCCTGTATCATGTCTGCAGTCTCTGACCATCTCTTAAATCCTGTCTCTGATAAAGAATTTTATGTTTGGTCCTTTGGTGATGTCGGGGGCCCGGCTTTAGGCCCCCCCCATATCAAGACAGTTGACCAACATCCTGGACTTCAGTGGCTGACTCAACCCTCCAGACCCCACCTATAATTACAATATCAGTTGTGGATGGAGTGATCCTTTAAGTGGCAATGCTGTCCGCAGGGGCGGACTGACCATTCGAGCTCTTGGGCACAGCCTGAGGGCCCGGGGTCATTAGGAGGCCCCATAAAATGCTCCTGGTACCTTTTATAGGCTTTTTTGGGTGTGTTTTGAGTGTAGGCAAGGACACAGGGGCCCCATGATCCCCAATTGCCTGGGGGCCCCATGAGTTGTCAGTCCGCCCCTGGCTGTCCGTATTCCCTGATGGGCAGATGACTGGAAGGGACATTTATTATTCTGTATATGAAATAAAATGCAGCAAATCTGGTGAAATGCGACAGCCAAGAATGTGAAGCTCCGTTAAGGACGACTTTGGAGGAAATGTTGGGAGGTCGATGTTCACTTCCACTCTGTGATTTCCATCAGGAGGGTTTGGTGGTGGGAATTACTGCCTGATGACAGGTTGGGGGATCAGATACAACAGATGGACCTTCCTGCATTCCTGACCTCTCTGACCATTTGGCTTCCTTGGCTGACAGCAGAATGTATGGGTGACACCCAGCTACAGGGACAGGACGCGGCGGGTTGCATTCAGTATGTTTTTACCATCCTTCATTTCAGAGTTCCATGATACTTAAAGAGTAACTCCACTTTTGTTGTAAAATAAACCCCTCCCCCTCTGGGTGATCGATGGACATTGCTGAGATTTTAACCTCTTTCCCTCCATCCTATAGTAGATGTACTGCTACAGGGCGGCTGGGCTGAGCAAAATCGCGTATATATTGGCGCTAATCCCCCGCTATTGGGGCTAGGGATGTCAATCACGGGGACCCCCATCTGGCACTTGGCGATCATCAGGGAAAGATGACAGGGGAGAGGTAAACGAAACGGGTCTCACTCCTGTCAGCAAGGACATGCTGCTTTGTATTGTTCTGCACAGCATGTCTCCCGACACACAGCACACAGGTAACCCTTTGATCGCACTGTGGACAGGCGGCAGCTGCAGGATCAGCGACATATCCGTACGTCGCAGTGTTTTCCCGGGTTTTGGAGCGCGCATGCGCACAGGATCTAGCTGGATCTTCTCTCCCTGGAACCTCTTCGTCCCAAGGAGAGAAGGAAGACCCACCACAGGTGAGTACAAGCAGCACATTTGCACCCACACCAAAGTTAGATACATATTAACCCCTTGATTGCCCCTCACGTTAACCCCTTCCTGCCCAGTGCCATTAGTCCAGTGTCAGTGCTGCTTATTAGGACTGATCACTGTATTGGTGTCACTGGGGATGTCAGTGGCACCAAATCAGTCCCCCAGTGTCAGAATTCCCGCTATAAGTCACTGATCGTCGCCATTACTAGTAAAAAAAAAAAAATCCCAGTCTCTATACCGCCATTTGTAGACGCTGAAACTTTCATGTAAACCAATTAATTTACACAGATTGTGAATATTTTTTTAGCATAAAATCGGAGCAGAATAGATTTTGGCCGAAATTTCTGAAGAAATTTGATTTTTAACATTTTTTTACTGGACGTGTTTAATAGCAAAAAGTAAAAAAAAATACTCCCTACAGACACTCCCTATATTCTCCCTGCAGACACTCCCTATATACTACCTACAGACACTCCCTATATACTCCCTACAGACACTCCCTATATACTCCCTACAGACACTCCCTATATACTACCTACAGACACTCCCTATATACTCCCTACAGACACTCCCTATATACTCCCCACAGACACTCCCTATATACTCCCTACAGACACTCCCTATATACTTCCTACAGACACTTCCTATATACTCCCTACAGACACTCTCTATATTCTCCCTGCAGACACTCCCTATATACTCCCCACAGACACTCCCTATATACTCCCCACAGACACTCCCTATATACTCCCTACAGACACTCCCTATATACTCCCCACAGACCCATCCTATATACTCCCCACAGACACTCCCTATATACTCCCTACAGACACTCCCTATATACTCCCCACAGACACTCCCTATATACTCCCCACAGACACTCCCTATATACTCCCTACAGACACTCCCTATATACTCCCCACAGACACTCCCTATATACTCCCCACAGACACTCCCTATATACTCCCTACAGACACTCCCTATATACTCCCCACAGACACTCCCTATATACTCCCTATATACTCCCCACAGACACTCCCTATATACTCCCCACAGACACTCCCTATATACTCCCCACAGACACTCCCTATATACTCCCCACAGACTCTCCCTATATACTCCCCACAGACACTCCCTATATACTCCCCACAGACACTCCCTATATACTCCCCACAGACACTCCCTATATACTCCCTACAGACACTCCCTATATTCTCCTCACAGACACTCCCTATATACTCCCCACAGACACTCCCTATATACTTCCTACAGACAATCCCTATATACTCCCCACAGACACTCCCTGTATACTCCCTACAGACACTCCCTATATACTCCCCACAGACACTCCCTATATACTCCCTACAGACACTCCCTATATACTCCCCACAGACACTCCCTATATACTCCCTACAGACACTCCCTATATACTCCCCACAGACACTCCCTATATACTCCCTACAGACACTCCCTATATACTCCCTACAGACACTCCCTATATACTCCCTACAGACACTCCCTATATACTCCCTACAGACAGACTCCCAATGCTCTTATCTAGTGCTAGTCATCCCATAGTCATGGGTGTCCAATGGCTTCAGAGCTTTCTGGGTCATTGCTTCAAGTCTGTTACTCAGAAGGTTTCACTGTTCAGATAGCCAGGCAACTGGCATTTTCTGTAGGGGGGCCTCGCGCGGTTCCTTGGTGCTCATTTGCTGCCCCGTGACGGAGTCATGAGGACAGTATTTGGGTTAACATTATCAGCAATGTATGAAGGGCAGCCAGGAATTCTGTCATTGGATGTCTGCATTACCCAAACCAACCAATCAAATTTTTCTGTTTCTGTTCATGGGAAACTGGAAGGGGAACCTAATTGATACAATCTGATTGGTTTTCATTTCACCTATAAGGACAACGTTGATCAGGGTGACCCCCACCATTGTGTCGTTTATGTAAAGCCGAGTGTGTGGGCATATTGGATTTGTAATGTACGGTTTCAGCTGTTGAGGTTGTTTCTGATATATCAGATCTCTGGACATCTCGGACTTCGGCGCTTCTTCTGTTCAGTTCACTTCTTCGGTTTCTACGTCCACCTGGGCTGCATTAAGGGAGGTCTCCAGTCTGACTATAAAACTTTATGCAGCACTTGGGAAGCCCATAATGTGCCTTGTAGTCCCGTCTGGGACTCGTAACTCAACAACAGCTGCTGCGCCTTACAATGCCAGAGCCAGGAGCAAGCTATCATTATTAGAGCAGTTTTGGGGTTTTCTCCAGGGGAGCCCTCCACCATTGTGTGATGGAGAAGTAAAATGACTTTAGAGTAATCCTGGGCAATGGAGTTAAAAATCGATAAGCAAAAGTTCATGTCTATAAAACCACATGATGGAACCCTCAGTAGATCTGAAGATATGCAATGAAACCATCAGTAGTTCTGAAGATATGCAATGAAACCATCAGTAGATCTGAAGATATGCAATGAAACCATCAGTAGATCTGAAGACTTATAGTGAAACCCTCAGTAAATCTGGAGATATAGGATGGAACCCTCAGTAGATCTGAAGATATATGATGGAATCCTCAGTAGATCTGAAGATATATGATGGAACCCTCAGTAGATCTGAAGATATATGATGAAACCATCAGTAGATCTGATGTCATATATTGAAACCCTCAGTAGATCTGAAGATATATGGTAAAACCTTCATTAGATCTGAAGATGTATGATGGAACCATCAGTAGCTCTGAAGATATATGATGGAACCCTCAGTAGCTCTGAAGATATATGAAGAAGCCATCAGTAGATCTGAAGATATATGGTGAAACCATCGGTAGATGTGAAGATATATGGTGAAACCTTCATTAGATCTGAAGATAAATGATAGAACCCTCAGTAGATCTGAAGATATACGATAGAACACTTAGTAGATCTGAAGATGTATGATGGAACCCTCAGTAACTCTGAAGATATATGATGAAACCATCAGTAGATCTGAAGCTATATGGTGAAATCTTCATTAGATCTGAAGATATTTGATGGAACCCTCAGTAGCTCTGAAGATATATGAAGAAGCCATCAGTAGATCTGAAGATATATGGATATATGGTGAAACCCTCAGTAGATCTGAAGATATATGAAACCACCAGTAAATCTGACGATAGGACTGAAGAAGATATATGCAAATCATGACTTCCTCTGTAAAAGTCAAGATTTCCCCCCACTCCTTACACCTCCCAGTTAGTGATAAGCTTGGGCATGTTCAGACTAGGATCCAAACCCATGTGGGTGAGCCTACCAGCAAGCTGTCACCTGTACAAACCAGTCATCTGCAGCTGGGGCATTCACCACTCCATAGCCACACATATACAAGGGACGTGTACATGGGTGGAGCTTGAGGCAATGGTGCTCCATGGGGCCCATGTGACCTCCCTGTCACATTAGGTTTTACACTGTAGCACCTGCCACATCACCCTGCGTAGGTAATTCAGTAAACTCAGAGCATCGGGGACAGTCGGAGAGGGGCCTGCCTGGACACTCCGAGTTTCCAGTTGCACCTACACAGGGTGATGGGGCAAGTCCTTTTCCCCCCAGCAGTGCACTTTTTGCTCAACCCCGTCCGCCCAGCCCCGTACAGCCCCTCAACACCCTGCTCAACCTCGCCCAACTGTGCATGTGCACACAAGGTGGGAGCAGGCAGGTCACACTCTGAGCTGCCGCGTGAAAGCAGTGGACTTGTATGTGAATCAAAAGTCAGAAGGGAAGACGCAGGGTCCAAGCTTGGCCCTCTAAGATTCCTCTTTTACTTACAAGCCCACTGCTTTCTTGGTGCATGGTGGATGTAGTGGATGGCAGGGAGGGGGACCCCAGGTCAACTTTTGCATTGGTCTCACAAACTTCAAGCTACAGCTCTGGGTGTGTATACTTGCAGCTATGGGTAATGCCCAAGCTGCAGAATGTTTGTAGGCATGGCCAAGAAAATGTTACACAATCGTTGCATCCCTAAGGTACCGCCAACAGGCCTCCGGACTAAATTCTAATAAGCATGGGCTCTGCTCACTGAGGGAGCAGTAAAGTTGACAGTTTCCACTGTAAAATGCATGAAGACTTGATGCGACGTATCCAGGGGTGGACTGACAACTCATGGGGCCCCCGGGCAATAGGGTATCATGGGGCCCCTGTGTCCTTGGCCAAACTCAAAAAAGCCTATGAAAAAGGTACCAAGGGCATCTCATGGGGCCCCCTACTGACCCTGGGCCCTCGGTCAGTGCCTGAGTTTCCAAATGGTCAGTCCGCCCCTGGACGTATCGCCCCACGTACAGTGGCTGAGCCAGGAACCAGTTTTTGAAAAAGCTATCAAAAGAAATGAGACCCACCTGCTCTTCAATACTTTACTTGCTGTAATGACAGTACACTCACCTACGTGAAAACTTTGAAGGCAGCTGTCACCATTTCTGTAATGGGCAGACCTTCATCCTGTTCTTACTCCTAGGGCCAACTAAAGGAACCGGGATCCCAAAGCATTCCCCAGCTTGGGAATGGCAAGTACTTGGCAGGCTATATGTCTGGTAGAAAGCCCTCACCTAGCCCATGGGGGCCAGACCTGAGTCCTGCTTCTTCTCTATACCATGTCTATGCCTGAAGTCTCCTCTAATGGGTTCCCCAACAAACAATGAACATTTATATTATGATCTTCTTGTGCCAAGTGACAAAAAATTAAACTACATAGAGATCTCTGTGACCATAAACTCGGAAAACTTCAGGTGCTGCTCAAGCTTCTCATCTCCAGCTGCAGTGACTCAAACAAAAGAGGGGTTGTTGGTGTGGAAAGAGCCTCTCACGGCTCGATACATACAACCAAAGGAAGGAAAAAGACCCAATTGCTACACGCGAACAAGACCCAAATCTACTATGAATAAAGGTGGCTTCAGCCCGGCTCCATCCAACCCACACCCACTGACAAGTTTCATCCCATGGGGCAAAACACATTGGAAGGGGTGGCCTGGACAGAGAGGCTGAAGCTACCTTCATTCATGGTACATTCAGGTCTTGCTGGTGTTCGGCACTTGGGTTTTTTTCCTACCTTTGATTGTACAGAGAAGTCTCTGAGGGATTAAAAAAAAACCTCAAAGAGACCGTATAGACCAGCATCCAGCCAAAACCTACATTTTCACACTGCATTTTTCTGCACTGAGCTGCACCACACATCGCACCAGCATTGTGGCATGGACGGGGCACGAAGAAACCAAGCTGGCCATACAACAGTAGAATTTTGTATAAAAATTTTAGTTTTTGGAAAATTCTATTGATCTTTTAATGGTTAGTGGGGGTCAAATCATCGTATACTTTCAAACATAGTGATTAAAAAAATTTAAGGAGCAGGATGGAAAATTTTTCCTGAACAAACAAAATTCTAACTGAATTCTGTCCCATTCCATCTTGAAGAAGCGGTGTTGCTTTGAAATTCGCTGATGGCGAGCGCAGGAAGGACGCCTTGCCACACATTGTTATAGACCAGCGGTCTCCAAACTTTTCAAATAAAGGGCCAGTATACTGTCCTTCAGACTTTAGGAGGGCCAGATTGAGGCCAGTGAGGATAGAAAATATCCCGGCCCCAGCTTCAGTGAGAATTATTATTATACAGTATTTATATAGCGCCAAAAGGTTTGCTCAGCGCTGTACATTATAGTGGGGGACAGTACATGAGACAATACAGTAACAGAACAATACACGAGGGGTTCGAGGGCCCTGCTCTTTGGAGCTTACAATCTAGGAGGGAGGGGATAGTGGTACAGGAGGAAGTGGCTGTGGGGGATGGAGTGGTAGGAAGAGTGGAGGAGATCAGCTGTTAGGTGAGGGTGGGGTAGGCTTCCCTGAAGAGGTGGGTTTTCAGGGTGCACCTAAAGGTGAGGAGGGTAGGTGACAGTCTGATGGATTGGGGTAATGAGTTCCAGAGGATGGGGGAAGTCCTGGAGAAGTCCTGCAGACGGGCGTGGGAGGAGGAGACCAGGGAGCTAGAAAGTAGGAGGTCCTGTGAGAATAAACATGGCCTCAGGGTTGATGGTCAGTAGGAGGAGGAGTAGTACCCCACCATTGGTATTAGTGGGAAGAATAGTACACCATTACTGGTTTCATGGGAAGAAGTACTACCCCATTGTTGGTCTCAGTGGGAAGACTAGTGTGTCAAGGGCCTGATAAAGGGTAGCAAAGGGCCACATCCAGCCCTCGGGCTGCAGTTTGCAGACCCCTGTTATAGACGTTGCTGAAAAGCCTATAGTTATGTGATTATCGAGGCTTGCAGGTATCCGTGTCCTGATTTTCGGTGAAGTTATGTATTTATCTTTTTTTATTTTTTTTGTGTGTGTATTTTTGTATTGTGCTTATAGATCCAAAACATTGTTTTAACAAGAAATAATAAATCATTTGTTTTTATACCAGTCCTGTTAGCCTCATGATGTACCTTTAAAGTCCAACTTTGTCTGCCTTTTGGAGATCTAACTGAATGTGGTTTCGTCCGGAAAAAAATTTACAAAAAAATCATCCATATTGTAATTGTAATAATCGTCTGGGATTCCATTCAAATAGCAGATCTGCATGAAATTTTAAAGTTTTCAAATGAAATTGAAATGTTGACTCAACGAAGGCAATGTATGGTCAGCCTAAGGGTCAGTGTGCCACCAGAAGATCTAGTAAGACGAATTCTTCCCCTTGCACCTGTTCCAGTTGTCGCTGTAAGATCAGATTCGGCTCCAGCTCTGCACATGGTATGGAGGGAGTCTGGGAGCACCTGGCTACACTCAGTCTAAGGGGTTCATGTGGTCCCCCCCGGGTACCAGTGTTGTGACACCTGGTGGCTCCAGCAACTGTTCCCTGAGCATATGGTGTCCCGTGTCCTATATTCTGCTGCCATTAGGACACCCAGCTAACCTGAGTTCACCATGTCTCATCAGATACTACGTGACAGCGCCAGTCATAAAAAGCAAATTTACCAACTGGCTATACGCAGGGCAGTCGCTGGTTATGGGACTCTGTATCTGCAATATACACTATATTGCCCAAAGTATTGGGCAGCCGGCCTTTCCATGTACATGAACTTTAATAGCCCCCAGTCTTAGTCCGTAGGGTTAAATATTGAGTTGGCCCCGCCCTTTCCATGTACATGAACTTTAATAGCCCCCAGTCTTAGTCCGTAGGGTTAAATATTGAGTTGGCCCCGCCCTTTCCATACACATGAACTTTAATGGCCCCCAGTCTTAGTCCGTAGGGTTCAATATTGAGTTGGCCCCGCCCTTTGCACACACATGACCTTTAATGGCCCCCCAGTCTTAGTCCGTAGGGTTCAATATTGAGTTGGCCCCGCCCTTTGCAGCTATAACAGCTTCAACTCTTCTGGGAAGGCCGTCCACAAGGTTTAGGAGGGTGTCTATGGGAAGGTTGGACCATTCTTCCAGAAGCACATTTGTCAGGTCAGGCACTGATGTCGGGGGAGGAGGCCTGGCTCGCAGTCTCCGCTCTAATTCATCCCAAAGGTGTTCTATGGGGTTGAGGTCAGGACTCTGTGCAGGACAGTCAAGTTCCTCCACCCCAAACTGGCTCCTCCATGTCTTTATGGACCTTGCTTTGTGCACTGGTGGGCAGTCATGTTGGAACAGGAAGGGGCCATCCCCAAACTCCTCCCACAAAGTTGGGAGCATGAAATTGTCCAACATGTCGCCTTAAGAGTTCTCCTCACTGGAACTAGGAGGCCAAGCCCAACCCCTGAAAGACAATCACACACCATAATCCCCCCTCCACCAAACTTCACACTTGGCACAATGCAGTCAGGCAAGTACCGTTCTCCTGGCAACCGCCAAACCCAGACACGTCCATCGGATTGCCAGACAGAGAAGCATGATTGGTCACTCCAGAGAACACGTCTCCACTGCTCTAGAGTCCAGTGGCAGCGTGCTTTACACCACGGCATCTGACGCTTTGCATTGCACTTGGTGATGGAAGGCTTGGATGCAGCTGCTCGGCCATGGAAACCCATTCCATGAAGCTCTCTACACACTGTTGTTGGGCTCATCTGAAGGCCACACCAAGTTTGGAGGTCTTTAGCTATTGACTCTGCAGACAGTTGGTGACTTCTGCGCACTGTGCGCTTCAGCATGCGCTGACCCCGCCCTGTCATGTGACGTGGCCTACCACTTGGTGGCTGAGTGGCTGTTGTTCCCAGTTGCTTCCACTTTGTTATAATCCCACTAACAGTTGAGCGTGGAATATTTAGTAGCCAGGAAATGTCACGGATGGACTTATTGCCCAGGTGGCCACCTATCACGGGACCACGCTTGATTGAATGCTGTGTGATAGGGTGACAATAAACAACTGGGAAACAGCTACAGAGCGTTGTCACCCTATAACAGGAAGTGCCTGAACAAAGACCTTAATGGCAGAATAACAAGTAATATTTTTATAAAAGCTGAAGATTACCCCAGCTATTCCCTGGGACACTAAGCTTCTATAGGAAGTAGACAGGTCCTCGCTGCTCAGGATATCCATGCCTTGGGTAATTATATATGATTGTTCCTCAGCAAGTTTAATGAACAAAGCACTCCTGACATTTCATAGGTGTCCCACAATCCCATGTTCCTTGTGTTCTAGTAATAGATCATCTGACTGTGTGCTATAGGCAATGCAGGGGTCCAAATCAAACACATCGTGCACAGCAACCGGTCAGATCCCAAGTGCCATTTACACAAAGCAGACTAGATGAAAGCTCGATGTATGGGACTGAACCCCCTCTTCTACATTTGTTTCCTCTCGTAGGTGATCAGTACAACGTCACAGGAAGACCTCACACAAGATGTGCCCCTGCTTTATCCATGGAGACATCACATGGCTGGGATGCAGAGGTTTAAGAGAGCCTGGGTGATCCCTACTATCTCGGTGTCAGAGAATGCGAAGAATATCCCATCACAGGTGGTACAGGTACGAAGTGTATAGGTGAGCTGTTCGGGAGGAACCGTATTAACTGGGGTCTGGTGCTACACTAAAGACTAGACTTTCTCAACCTTCTTACCTACAGTCAGTGGAAGAATGGCCTTACATTGACTGCATTGGTAGTCAGTGGGAAAATGCCCCTTCCTTTATTACATTGGGAGTCAGTGGGAAGAATGCCCTTTACATTGGTTACATTGGGAGTCAGTGGGAAGAATGCCCTTTACATTGGTTACATTGGGAGTCAGTGGGAAGAATGCCCTTTACATTGGTTACATTGGGAGTCAGTGGGAAGAATGCCCTTTTACATTGGTTACATTGGGAGTTAATGGGAAGAATATCCCTTACGTTGATTATATTGGTAGTCAGTGGGAAGAATGTCCCCTATATTGAGGATCAGTAGAAAGAATGCCCCTTTCATCGGTTAAGTTGGGGGTCAGTGGGAAGAATGCTCCTCTCATTTGTTAGTTTGGGGGTCAGTGGGAAGAATGCCCCTGTCATTGGTTAGATTGGAGGTCAGTAGAAAGAATGCCCCTTACATTGGTTAGGTTAGGGGTCAGTGGGAAGAATGTCCCTTTCATTGGTTAGTTTGGGGGTCAGTGGGAAGAATGCCCCTCTTATCGGTTAAGTTGGGGTCAGTGGGAAGAATGCCCCTTTCATTGGTTAGGTTGGGGATCAGTAGGAAGAATGTTCCTCTCATTTGTTAGTTTGGGGGTCAGTGGGAAGAATGCCCCTGTCATTGGTTAGATTGGAGGTCAGTAGAAAGAATGCCCCTTACATTGGTTAGGTTAGGGGTCAGTGGGAAGAATGTCCCTTTCATTGGTTAATTTGGGGGTCAGTGGGAAGAATGCCCCTCTCACTTGTTAGATTGGAGGTCAGTGGGAAGAATGTCCCTTTCATTGGTTAGGTTGGGGGTCAGTGGGAAGAATGTCCCTTTCATTGGTTAGGTTGGGGTTCAGTGGGAAGAATGCCCCTCTCATTGGTTAGGTTGGGGTTCAGTGGGAAGAATGCCCCTCTCATTGGTTAGGTTGGGGGTCAGTGGGAAGAATGCCCCTCTCATCGGTGAGGTTGGGAGTCAGTGGGAAGAATGCTCCTTACATTGGTTAGGTTGGGGGTCAGTGGGAAGAATGCCCCTCTCATCGTTGAGGTTGGGGGTCAGTGGGAAGAATGCTCCTTTCATTGGTTAGGTTGGGGGTCAGTGGGAAGAATGCCCCTCTCATTGGTTAGGTTGGGGGTCAGTGGGAAGAATGCCCCTCTCATTGGTTAGGTTGGGGTTCAGTGGGAAGAATGCCCCTCTCATCGTTGAGGTTGGGGGTCAGTGGGAAGAATGCTCCTTTCATTGGTTAGGTTGGGGGTCAGTGGGAAGAATGCCCCTCTCACTGTTGCGGTTGGGGGTCAGTGGGAAGAATGCCCCTTTCAATGGTTGGGTTGGGGGTCAGTGGGAAGAATGCCCCTTTCAATGGTTGGGTTGGGGGTCAGTGGGAAGAATGCCCCTTTCATTGGTTAGGTTGGGGGTCAGTGGGAAGAATGCCCCTTTCATTGGTTAGGTTGGGGGTCAGTGGGAAGAATGCCCCTTTCAATGGTTGGGTTGGGGGTCAGTGGGAAGAATGCCCCTCTCATCGTTGAGGTTGGGGGTCAGTGGGAAGAATGCCCCTTTCAATGGTTGGGTTGGGGGTCAGTGGGAAGAATGCCCCTCTCATCGTTGAGGTTGGGGGTCAGTGGGAAGAATGCCCCTTTCAATGGTTGGGTTGGGGGTCAGTGGGAAGAATGCCCCTTTCAATGGATGGGTTGGGGTCAGTGGGAAGAATGCTCCTTTCATTGGTTAGGTTGGGGCTCAGTGGGAAGAATGCCCCTTTCAATGGTTGGGTTGGGGGTCAGTGGGAAGAATGCTCCTTTCATTGGTTGGGTTGGAGGTCAGTGGGAAGAATGCCCCTTTCAGTGGTTAGGTTGGGGGTCAGTGGGAGGGTGCCCCAGTTACAGACAGTTCTAAAGATCATTGGTGTCATTGATTATCTACCAGTCACAAGGCTGGCTGAACAGAAATGAAAACTCCTCAGTCTGTTGCTGCTCCTCTGTTGTCCAATCACAGGCTGGGAATAACAATTTCTTCTTTAGGTATAAATGATACAATATGATTGTCTTCTTCCTTCTTTTTTCAGATAAAGTCAGACAAGCAATATTTAGGAAGTGTCATCTACAGCATCAAGGGGCCGGGAGTGGATGAGGAGCCCAAAGGAATCTTTAATATCAATAAAACGACTGGAATTGTGTATCTGAATGCAGTGCTGGACCGTGAGAAGATAGAGCGCTTCAAGGTACGAAATATATTTCCAGTGTGTCAGTTCTTGCAGTGCGTCAGTTCTTGCAGTGCGTCAGCTCTTGCAGTGCGTCAGCTCTTGCAGTGCGTCAGCTCTTGCAGTGCGTCAGTTCTTGCAGTGCGTCAGTTCTTGCAGTATGTTGGTTATTGCAGTGTGTCAGTCTTTGCAGTGTGTCAGTTCTTACAGTGTGTCAGTTCTTGCAGTGTGTCAGTCTTTGCAGTGTGTCAGTTCTTACAATGTGTCAGTTCTTGCAGTGTGTCAGTTCTTGCAGTGTGTCAGTTCTTGCAGTGTGTCAGTTCTTACAATGTGTCAGTTCTTGCAGTGTGTCAGTCATTGCAGTATGTCGGTTATTGCAGTGCGTCAGTTATTACAATGTGTCAGTTCTTGCAGTGTGTCAGTTATTGCAGTACGTCAGTTATTACAATGTGTCAGTTCTTGCAGTGTGTCAGTCATTGCAGTATGTCAGTTATTGCAGTACGTCAGTTATTACAATGTGTCAGTTCTTGCAGTGTGTCAGTCATTGCAGTATGTCGGTTATTGCAGTGCGTCAGTTCTTGCAGTGTGTCAGTTATTGCAGTGTGTCAGTTATTGCAGTGTGTCAGTTCTTGCAGTGTGTCAGTTCTTACAATGTGTCAGTTATTGCAGTGTGTCAGTTATTGCTTGTACAGTACAAAGGCTGAAGGAAAGCAGTTATCCTTAGCAGCCAGACTGACTTTTCAGTTGTCAGTTTTCTAGTACAGCAGTGGAAGCTGATGACAGATTGGTTTCTAGGTGGCTGATTCTACTCTATTCTATTCTATTCCGTTGCAGCTGAAAGGCCAGTTGTCATTCGTCCTCTCATTGCTCATTGGCCAGTCTCCGGAATCCAGAGGTCTCCTGCAAAGATAATCCATTCAGACCATACAGACATTATTACCCCCGATTTGTAAATCTTCCTGTCTTTCCTCCCCAGCTTCGTGCGTTTGCGTTGGACAGCGATGGCGCTCCCCTCGAAGACCCTACAGATTTAGAGATTGTTGTCCTGGACCAAAACGACAACCGTCCGGTCTTTTCTCAGGTGATATTCAAAGGATTCATCCTGGAGAATGCAATTCCTGGTAAGTTAGGATTAGAGCGCATGGCTGGACAGAATTATTTAAAAAATGCAATGCGTGCGCATTTACCTGCAAGTTTTGTCTCTTTAACCCCTTCCCTCCCAGCCCTGGCGGCGGACTTAGTCACATGACCAGTTTGGATAAAAAAACAAATTATTTAAAAAAAATTAGGAACTCATAGGGGTGCAATTGTATTTTTCTCTCTGAAGGGCAGACAGTATTTGGATCGCTCTTCAGAGAGCATTTGACAGGTTGTGAGCAGACATATTGCCGCTTCACTGCCTGCTTTAAAGTGATATTAAACCTTCGCTTTTTTGTTGTACTTCCATGTCCGTCCCTGCCGGCACTCCAGGCCCCTCCTCTTTGGTGGGTACTCCCATGTAAAGCCGCTTTCCATGGGGGCACCTGTGCGGGCTCGCTCCTGAGCCGCACCGTCCGCTTCCATTGACACAAAGCAAATGGGGTGCCCCCTGATCCTGAGTCACAGGATTTGATTGACAGCAGTGGGAGCCAATGGTATCTCCCGCTGCTATCAGTCTGCCCAATGAGGAGGGAGACAGTAGCTGGAATCACTGCTCTCGTGCACATCGTTGGATCGGATCGGGCTCATGTAAGGAATAGGGGGGCTGGAACCACTACTCTCACTGGATCGGATCGGGCTCAGGTAAGAAATAGGTGGGCTGGAACCACTACTCTCGCTGGATCGGATCGGGCTCACGTAAGAAATAGGGGGGCTGGAACCACTACTCTCACTGGATCGGATCGGGCTCAGGTAAGAAATAGGGGGGCTGGAACCACTACTCTCGCTGGATCGGATCGGGCTCAGGTAAGAAATAGGGGGGCTGGAACCACTACTCTCGCCGGATCGGGCTCATGTAAGAAATAGGGGGGCTGGAACCACTACTCTCACTGGATCGGATCGGGCTCAGGTAAGAAATAGGTGGGCTGGAACCACTACTCTCACTGGATCGGATCGGGCTCATGTAAGGAATAGGGGGGCTGGAACCACTACTCTCACTGGATCGGATCGGGCTCATGTAAGAAACAGGTGGGCTGGAACCACTACTCTCACTGGATCGGATCGGGCTCACGTAAGAAATAGGGGGGCTGGAACCACTACTCTCACTGGATCGGATCGGGCTCAGGTAAGAAATAGGGGGGCTGGAACCACTACTCTCACTGGATCGGATCGGGCTCATGTAAGGAATAGGGGGGCTGGAACCACTACTCTCGCTGGATCGGATCGGGCTCAGGTAAGAAATAGGGGGGCTGGAACCACTACTCTCACTGGATCGGACTCACGTAAGAAATAGGGGGGCTGGAACCACTACTCTCACTGGATCGGATCGGGCTCAGGTAAGAAATAGGGGGGCTGGAACCACTACTCTCGCTGGATCGGATCGGGCTCATGTAAGAAATAGGGGGGCTGAAACCACTACTCTCACTGGATCGGATCGGGCTCATGTAAGAAATAGGGGGGCTGGAACCACTACTCTCACTGGATCGGGCTCAGGTAAGAATTAGGGGGGCTGGAACCACTACTCTCACTGGATTGGATCGGGCTCATGTAAGAAATAGGGGGGCTGGAACCACTACTCTCGATGGATTGGATCGGGCTCAGGTAAGAAATAGGGGGGCTGGAACCACTACTCTTACTGGATTGGATCGGGCTCATGTAAGAAATAGGGGGGCTGGAACCACTACTCTCGCTGGATCGGGCTCATGTAAGAAATAGGGGGGCTGGAACCACTACTCTCACTGGATCGGATCGGGCTCAGGTAAGAAATAGGGGGGCTGGAACCACTACTCTCGCTGGATCGGATCGGGCTCATGTAAGAAATAGGGGGGCTGAAACCACTACTCTCACTGGATCGGATCGGGCTCATGTAAGAAATAGGGGGGCTGGAACCACTACTCTCACTGGATCGGGCTCAGGTAAGAATTAGGGGGGCTGGAACCACTACTCTCACTGGATTGGATCGGGCTCATGTAAGAAATAGGGGGGCTGGAACCACTACTCTCGATGGATTGGATCGGGCTCAGGTAAGAAATAGGGGGGCTGGAACCACTACTCTTACTGGATTGGATCGGGCTCATGTAAGAAATAGGGGGGCTGGAACCACTACTCTCGCTGGATCGGGCTCATGTAAGAAATAGGGGGGCTGGAACCACTACTCTCACTGGATTGGATCGGGCTCATGTAAGATATAGGGGGGCTGGAACCACTACTCTCGCTGGATTGGATCGGGCTCATGTAAGATATAGGGGGGCTGGAACCACTACTCTCGCTGGATCGGGCTCATGTAAGAAATAGGGGGGCTGGAACCACTACTCTCGCTGGATCGGGCTCAGGTAAGAAATAGGGGGGCTGGGGGGGGGAGCAGCAGCCCTGAAGGTTTTTCACCTTAATGCATAGAATGCATTAAGATGGAAACCCTTAAGGCTTTTGAACCGCTTTACCCCGCAGTAATGCGCTGCGACCACATGTGTTGCTCGCGGTGGCGGGGTGCTTGCAGAACGGTGCCATTCACTTGAATGGGTCTTGTTCGATGAGGGTATCATTTCTGCCAAGGTTGTGAAGCATCGCAGGCATTTTAGCAAAAATATTTGATTTGTGTTGGGGGGGGCGGCCCTGTTAGTAGCCCTGGATATGTGTAGAAGGACGCATAGGCCAACACGGAGGGGTGTTTAGAAGCAGTAAAATAATTAAACGCTCTTAAAAGTGGCGTTATCGCTGCTCAGTATGAATGTAACTATCACTCTCTGACCAGTCAGTGACAAGGATTCACAATGCCAGGACCATGGAAAGCCAGCGTGCCATAGGATGAGACCATGGCTACTGACCAAAAGATTCTCTGGTGAATGTCTCCATCTAGCGGTCACATTCACCCACTTCAGTGTATATGTAATATAGACCAATTAGAATCATGCTGGAACCCTGGTAAGCCGTCTTTGTGGAATGGATCCTTCTCAATGCGCTCCAATCAAAATATATTTCACTTTGTGCCGGAGTGTTCCTTTAGGATGTGACGTGGGGGGTGTTCAGCTCCGTGGTAGATGCGTTTTCAAGAGAGTTCACGCTAGTCAGGAACTAGATTTCAGGGCTTGGTCCACTTTTATTAAAAGGAAAGGCAAAAACAAACGTCCAACATAAGGTTTCCCATGCAGGGGTTCCTCTCCGGTAACATATATACAATCCAAATGAAAATACTAACCCACCTGGCTACTCTCCAGCAGAACTGCTGCTATAGATACTGGTCCTCCTGACCACCAGATCTTCCAGGCACACAACTTAGAGCTTCTCAGATGCACGCAGCTCCTCTGGCCATTACCTGGGACACGCGCAGCTCCTCTGGCCATTACCTCGGGGACACGCGCAGCTCCTCTGGCCATTACCTCGGGGACACGCAGCTCCTCTGGCCATTACCTCAGGGACACGCGCAGCTCCTCTGGCCATTACCTCAGGGACACGCGCAGCTCCTCTGGCCATTACCTCAGGGACGCGCGCAGCTCCTCTGGCCATTACCTCAGGGACACGCGCAGCTCCTCTGGCCATTACCTCAGGGACACACGCAGCTCCTCTGGCCATTACCTGGGACACACGCAGCTCCTCTGGCCATTACCTGGGACACACGCAGCTCCTCTGGCCATTACCTCCGACACACGCAGCTCCTCTGGCCATTACCTCGGGGACTCGCAGCTCCTCTGGCCATTACCTTGGGGACTCGCAGCTCCTCTGGCCATTACCTCGGGGACTCGCAGCTCCTCTGGCCATTACCTCGGGGACACGCAGCTCCTCTGGCCATTACCTCGGGGACACGCAGCTCCTCTGGCCATTACCTCGGGGACACGCAGCTCCTCTGGCCATTACCTCGGGGACACGCAGCTCCTCTGGCCATTATCTGGGACACACACAGCTCCTCTGGCCATTACCTCCGACACACGCAGCTCCTCTGACCATTACCTCCGACACACGCAGCTCCTCTGGCCATTACCTGGGACACACGCAGCTCCTCTGGCCATTGCCTCCGACACACGCAGCTCCTCTGGCCATTACCTCCGACACACGCAGCTCCTCTGGCCATTGCCTCCGACACACGCAGCTCCTCTGGCCATTGCCTCCGACACACGCAGCTCCTCTGGCCATTACCTGGGGGACACACAGCTCCTCTGGCCATTACCTGGGGGACACACAGCTCCTCTGGCCATTGCCTCGGACACACGCAGCTCCTCTGGCCATTACCTCGGACACACGCAGCTCCTCTGGCCATTACCTCAGACACACGCAGCTCCTCTGGCCATTACCTCGGACACACACACAGCTCCTCTGGCCATTACCTCGGACACACACACAGCTCCTCTGGCCATTACCTCGGACACACACACAGCTCCTCTGGCCATTACCTGGGACACACGCAGCTCCTCTGGCCATTACCTGGGACACACGCAGCTCCTCTGGCCATTACCTGGGACACACGCAGCTCCTCTGGCCATTACCTGGGACACACGCAGCTCCTCTGGCCATTACCTCCGACACACGCAGCTCCTCTGGCCATTACCTGGGACACACGCAGCTCCTCTGGCCATTACCTCCGACACACGCAGCTCCTCTGGCCATTACCTCCGACACACGCAGCTCCTCTGGCCATTACCTGGGACACACACAGCTCCTCTGGCCATTACCTGGGACACACACAGCTCCTCTGGCCATTACCTGGGACACACGCAGCTCCTCTGGCCACTAACTCGGACACACACACAGCTCCTCTGGCCATTACCTCCGACACACGCAGCTCCTCTGGCCATTACCTCCGACACACACGCAGCTCCTCTGGCCATTACCTGGGACACACACACAGCTCCTCTGGCCATTACCTCGGACACACACACAGCTCCTCTGGCCATTACCTCGGACACACACACAGCTCCTCTGGCCATTACCTCGGACACACACACAGCTCCTCTGGCCATTACCTCGGACACACGCAGCTCCTCTGGCCATTACCTCGGACACACGCAGCTCCTCTGGCCATTACCTCGGACACACGCAGCTCCTCTGGCCATTACCTCGGACACACGCAGCTCCTCTGGCCATTACCTCGGACACACGCAGCTCCTCTGGCCATTACCTCGGACACACGCAGCTCCTCTGGCCATTACCTCGGACACACGCAGCTCCTCTGGACATTAACTCTCTTACAGACATTCATACTCCGGCTACACCCTGCAGCCTCTCTGACTCCCATAGGAGGCCTTCTGTCTCTCTTGGGTGGAGCTGTGAGGTATTCCTAAACCTCCATTATAAGGGCTGGGTGCACCTGGGCCACACACCCTGCTGTTCCTCCACAAAGCCCGGACATTGGGTTGGAGATTCTGTCCCACACAAGGCACTATGGAATCTCCAAACTAGAGAGCCCCATCCATGACTTCCGAAACCTGGAGAAAGCTGCAAAATCAGTTTTCTCCATTTAGAACCTCTGCTCCCTAGTCCTGCACTCAGCAAAGGTGCAAACCCCGTTTCCTTTTGATGACCAATTTCACCGTGACAGTCTCCTCCTGTCACAGATAACCACCCCTGACCATTTTGCTCTCCGTGTTCTTCAGGCACCCTGGTGATGAAGGTAATAGCCACTGACGCCGATGACCCACAGACAGACAACGCGCACCTCAAGTACTCCATCATTCAGCAGGAGAGTCCCGAAATGTTCAGCATCCACCAGGATACCGGCGAGATCAGGACCGTTCAAGTGGGACTGGACCGAGAGGTAAAAAAAAAAAAAAAAAAAAAAATATATATATATTACAGTCGTGGCCAAAAATCTTCGCCCCCCATTTCTGTTGGATAACACACCACTTCGCTCAGAAAACTGCTGCAATTACAAATGTTTTGGCATTATCGTGTTTATTTCCTTTGTATTGGTGACACAAAAAAGCGGAGAAACAAAAAGCGGGATCCTCCTTTAGGCCCATCCAGGTCGGGGAAGCGATTATGTCGCTTTAGAGCGTTTCTAGCTGTAGGAACATCAGGTTGATGCACTTTGCTCCGTACTCTCTATGGAATATGTTGGGTTGATGCACTTTGCTCCGTACTCTCTATGGAATGCGTTGGGTTGATGCACATTGCTCCGTACTCTTTATGGAATATGTTGGGTTGATGCACTTTGCTCCGTACTCTCTATGGAATATGTTGGGTTGATGCACATTGATCCGTACTCTCTATGGAATATGTTGGGTTGATGCACATTGATCCGTACTCTTTATGGAATAGGGTGGGTTGATGCACATTGCTCCGTACTCTCTATGGAATATGTTGGGTTGATGCACTTTGCTCCGTACTCTCTATGGAATATGTTGGGTTGATGCACTTTGCTCCGTACTCTCTATGGAATACGTTGGGTTGATGCACATTGCTCCGTACTCTCTATGGAATATGTTGGGTTGATGCACTTTGCTCCGTACTCTCTATGGAATATGTTGGGTTGATGCACATTGCTCCGTACTCTCTATGGAATATGTTGGGTTGATGCACATTGCTCTGTACTCTTTATGGAATATGTTGGGTTGATGCACTTTGCTCCGTACTCTCTATGGAATATGTTGGGTTGATGCACATTGCTCCGTACTCTCTATGGAATATGTTGGGTTGATGCACATTGATCCGTACTCTCTATGGAATACGTTGGGTTGATGCACATTGCTCCGTACTCTCTATGGAATATGTTGGGTTGATGCACTTTGCTCCGTACTCTTTATGGAATATGGTGGGTTGATGCACATTGCCCCGTACTCTCTATGGAATATGTTGGGTTGATGCACATTGCTCCGTACTCTTTATGGAATATGTTGGGTTGATGCACATTGCTCCGTACTCTTTATGGAATATGTTGGGTTGATGCACATTGCTCCGTACTCTTTATGGAATATGTTGGGTTGATGCACATTGCTCCGTACTCTCTATGGAATATGTTGGGTTGATGCACTTTGCTTCGTACTCTCTATGGAATACGTTGGGTTGATGCACATTGCTCCGTACTCTTTATGGAATATGTTGGGTTGATGCACTTTGCTCCGTACTCTCTATGGAATATGTTGGGTTGATGCACATTGCTCCGTACTCTCTATGGAATATGTTGGGTTGATGCACTTTGCTCCCTACTCTCTATGGAATATGTTGGCTTGATGCACATTGCTCCGTACTCTCTATGGAATATGTTGGCGCTATAGAAGTGAATTCCTCTCTTTGTCTCTCCAGTCGGTGGGGTCATACAACCTTACTGTCCAAGTGGCCGATATGATGGGGGAAGGGCTCGCCAACACCGCCAGAGTCGTCATTTCTATAGGAGACCTCAACGACAACGCTCCGGAGTTCACGCATAGTGAGGTAAGGTGGGCGGCTCCTCGGGCTCATCACATATGGGTCCGGGGAGAGCGGATATAGTGAATGCGGGGTCCGGGGAGAGCGGATACAGTGAATGCGGGGTCCGGGGAGAGCGGATATAGTGAATGCGGGGTCCGGGGAGAGCGGATATAGTGAATGCGGGGTCCGGGGAGAGCGGATATAGGGAATGCGGGGTCCGGGGAGAGCGGATATAGTGAATGCGGGGTCCGGGGAGAGCGGATATAGTGAATGCGGGGTCCGGGGAGAGCGGATATAGTGAATGCGGGGTCCGGGGAGAGCGGATATAGTGAATGCGGGGTCCGGGGAGAGCGGATATAGGGAATGCGGGGTCCGGGGAGAGCGGATATAGGGAATGCGGGGTCCGGGGAGAGCGGATACGGTGAACGCGGGGTCCGGGGAGAGCGGATACGGTGAACGCGGGGTCCGGGGAGAGCGGATACGGTGAACGCGGTGTTCGAGGAGAGAGGATACGGTGAACGCGGGGTCCGGGGAGAGCGGATATAGTGAATGGCCGGGGAGAGCGGATACGGTGAATGTGGAGTCCGGGGAGAGCGGATACGGTGAATGCGGGGTCCTGGGAGAGCGGATACGGTGAATGCGGGGTCCGGGGAGAGCGGATAAAGTGAATGCTAGGTCCGGGGTTTATTAACACTTTAAAGTGCAGCAGGCCTGCCTTTCCTGGAGGTTGCCATTCATGATCTCTGCTTTAGAAAATGCTACGTGCTTGGCTGTCATGCTGATCCAGTGGCTTCAGTAGTTTGTAAGGCACTGACTGGAGCAGGGGGTGCAAATCAAGACTTCCCAGTCTGTATACTTCTTCCTGGTCAGTATAGACGGTCATGGCCGAGACATATGTACAGCAGGGAAGTCTCTGTATATTGGCAGTTTTCTTGTCTCTCCATTCCTTTGGATCTCCTTTGTTCTTGCAGTTTCTCCTGGAGGTTCCGGAACAGACCAGCGGTGTGGATATCGGCAGAGTGAGCGTAACAGACCGAGACCTCCGCGGCTCCCCCAACTGGCTGGTGCAGTACTCAATCACTGCCGGGGACCCCCAGGGTGCCTTCTCGATTCTTACAGACCCCCAGACCAACGAGGGGATCCTGTCTGTGGTCAAGGTAATGGCAGTTTCCAAACTGACACTGGGCCGTAAATGGGGGTCAGTTTCCGTTGTCACTATGGGGGGGGGGTTATGTACTAAAACTGGAGGGTGCGAAATCTGGAGCAGCTCTGCCTAGAAGCCAATCAGCTTCCAGGTTTTATTGCCAAAGCGTAAATCCCCGGTCACACTGGGTGCGACTTGGCATGCGATTTGCATGCCATGCGACTTGCAAATCACATGCCAAGTCGCACCCTATTGTCTGCAATAACAGCGGTCCTATCGGTGGACTTGGCCGGCGCCACGCCCATTTCTAAATAGTACATGCGCTACTTTTGTTGCGAATTGCATAGACCTCTGTGTCAGCCCCCAGGGAAGTTGCATGGTCATTTAGACTATGCGATTTTCCTGCAGTTCCTGCACCCACAAACGCGCTGGATTTTTACATGTGTGGGGTTGCCATTCAGCATGACCCCCCCCCCCCCTTTACACAGATTCAAAATGTTATACCCGTACAGACATCCTCTTCACACGTAACATCCATGGAGACATGTAGAGGCGGCTGAATTCTGGACTCCACGAGCAATCTAAAATTTAATGCAGTACTTAAAAATAAACAGTAGAGGGCGCCACTTTGCTGCGTCTATACAGGTTGTGGTTTCATTATGCAGCATAAAAATGACATTATTAAAGGCTAACTCCGCCCAAAAAAACTAATAAATGCAGATATTGTTGCAGGAAAAATATTGACATTTTAATATTTTTTTTGCATAGGCACCTGCAAAGCATTGTACATGTGGTCATTGGATCGGGGGTGCAATGCCAGGCTCCTGCAGGGTCATGTCTGCGTTGAGGTCGGGGCTTTCAGTTGGAGAGCTGGAGGAAGTGCCAACGAGCTGCAGTGCCCCGCCCAGCCATGGTGATTTCAAAAGTGACAGCTGCTGCAGGGGGGGAGGGGGTTGGTTTGCGTTTAGGGGGTGGGGCGGTCCGCTCAGAGCCACTGACACTACCTCCTGTAAAGTGAAACCTAGGGCAGTGGTCTCCAAACTGTGGCCGGGGGCCGGATGTGACCCTTTGCTTGCCTTTATCTGGTCCTGGGGACACGTTTCCTCCCACTAATACAAGACACTATTCCTCCCACTGACACCAATGATGGGGCACTATTCCTCCCACTGACACCAATGATGGGGCACTATTCCTCCCACTGACACCAGTGATGGGGCACTATTCCTCCCACTGACACCAATGATGGGGCACTATTCCTCCCACTGACACCAATGATGGGGCACTATTCCTCCCACTGACACCAGTGATGGGGCACTATTCCTCCCACTGACACCAGTGATGGGGCACTATTCCTCCCACTGACACCAATGATGGGGCACTATTCCTCCCACTGACACCAATGATGGGGCACTATTCCTCCCACTGACACCAAAGATGGGGCACTGTTCCTCCCACTGACACCAATGATGGGGCACTGTTCCTCCCACTGACACCAATGATGGGGCACTGTTCCTCCCACTGACACCAATGATGGGGCACTCTTCCTCCCACTGATAAAAATGATGGGGCACTATTCCTCCCACTGACACCACTGATGGGGCACTATTCCTCCCACTGACACCAATGATGGGGCACTATTCCTCCCACTGATACCAAAAATAGGACACTATTCCTTCCATTGACAGCAATCCTGGTGCACTATTCCTGCTACCGACACCAATGATGGGGCACTATTCCTGCCACCGACACCAATGATGGGGCACTATTTCCCCCCAGTGACACCAACAATAGGACACTATTCCTCAAACTGACACCAACGATGGGGCACTATTCCTCTCACTTTCACCAATGAAGGGGCACTATTTCCTCCCAGTGACACCAACGATGGGGCACTATTTCCTCCCAGTGACACCAACGATGGGGCACTATTTCCTCCCAGTGACACCAACGATGGGGCACTATTCCTCCCAATGACACTACTGAGCACTATTCCTCCCTTTAATACCAAAGATGCGTTGTTTACTCCCACTGGTGCTAGGAAAATTTCTACTCCCAATGGCCACATTCCGGCCCCCCCTAAAAGTCTGATGGACAGTAAAGTGGCCCTATGTTTAGAAAGTTTGGAGACCCCAGACCTAGGACATATTGACGTCAGCGCCATTCTCTGCTTCCTTGTACTGGGAGTGCAATGCCCGGAGACGTGAGTGGAATGGCACTAGATGTCATCCAACCTAGAAGAGGACCCGTGGTGGGCACTGAGCGGTGAGTCTGTGGGGTACAGCCCTGGATAGGGGGTGAGTATTGCAGCAGGAGCTCCATGTTCTCCAGATGTTCTCACATTGCATTCTAATATATTGCAGCTCAGTAACGTTCTTCTCTCTTGTGTTCTCCAGCCTCTAGATCACGAGGTGACAGCCATGTATAACCTGACCCTGTCCGTCCAGAACGACAAGCCGCTCCTCCCTTCGGTTCCCCGCACTCCCCGCTCGAATGCGCGAGTCACTGTGATAGTGAAGAATTTAAATGAGCCCCCCGTCTTCCTGGAAAATCCCATGGTGGCAAGAGTGAAAGAGGGGAGCCCCCCGGGGAGTGACGTCGCGGTGTACATGGCGATAGATCCAGACAGCGGTCTGGCCCAGGACATCCGGTGAGACATTGTCCCGTATGCTGTGATGTTAGCTCTATAACTTCATTGTTTAAACTCACCGGCCACTTTATGAGGTCCACCTTGCTAGTCCCGGGTTGGACCCCCTTTTGCCTTCATTCTTTGTGGCATAGATCCAACAAGGTGCTGGAAACGTTCCTCAGAGATTTTGCTCCATATTGATATGATAGTATCACGCAGTTGCTGCAGATTTGTTGGCTGCACATCCATGATGGGAATCTCCCGTTCCTCCACATCCCAAAGGGGCTCTATTGGATGGAGATCTGGTGACTGTGGAGGCCATTGGAGTCCAGTGACCTCATTGTCATGTTTAAGAAACCAGTTGGAGATGATTTGAGCTTTGTGACATGGAGCATCATCCTGCTGGAAGGAGCCATCAGAAGATGGGGACACTGGAGTCATAGAGGGGTGGACATGGTCAGCAACAATACTCAGGTAGGCCGTGGGGATAAAACGATGCTCAATTGGTACTAAGGGGCCCAAAGTGTGCCAAGAAAATCTCCCCCATACCCTTACACCACCACCACCAGCCTGAACCGTGGATACAAGGCAGGATGGATCCACCACACCATGACACCACCACCACCAGCCTGAACCGTGGATACAAGGCAGGATGGATCCACCACATCATGACACCACCACCACCAGCCTGAACCGTGGATACAAGGCAGGATGGATCCCCCACACCATCACCACCAGCCTGAACCGTTGATACAAGGCAGGATGGTTCCACCACACCATGACACCACCACCAAAAGCCTGAACCGTTGATACAAGGCAGGATGGATCCACCACACAATGACACCACCAGCCTGAACCGTTGATACAAGGCAGGATGGATCCACCACACCATGACACCACCACCACCAGCCTGAACCGTTGATACAAGGCAGGATGGATCCACCACACCATGACACCACCAGCCTGAACCGTTGATACAAGGCAGGATGGATCCATGTTTTCATGTTGTTTACCCCAAATTCTGACCCTACCATCTGAATGTTTCAGCTGAAATCCAGACTCCTCAGACAAGGCAACGTTTTCCAATTCTCTGTTGTCCCATTTTGATGATCCTGTGCGAATTTTAGCCTCCATTTCCCGTTCTGACAGGAGTGGCACCCGGTGTGGTCTTCTGCTGCTGTAGCCCATCTGCTTTAAGGTTGGACGTGTTGTGCATTCAGTGATGGTATTCTGCATACCTTGGGTGTAATGAGGGGTTATTGGAGTTACTGTTGCCTTTCTATCATCTCCAACCAGTCTGCCCATTCTCCTCTGACCTCTGACACCAACAAGGCATTTTTCTCCACACAACTGCCCCTCAATGGATATTTTCTTCTTTTCAGACCATTCTCTGTAAACCCTAGAGATGGTTGTGCAGGAAAATCCCAGGAGATCAGCGTTTTTGAAGCTCTCTATCTCATAGCACCGATAGGCAGCCAAAGGGCCACCTGAAGGAGCATGCATTGCTGGCTGACAACACGGCTAAAGGCTGAAGGTTCTGCATTCTGTGTATGAAGGTAAAAAACTTTCTGTGTACTGCAGCTCCCCCCTCAATACTTACCTGAGCCTCATCATGATCCAGGGATGTGCACAAGAGCCTCAGCTCTCCGGGGACTCTTCCTCCTCATTGGCTGAACCTATGGCTCCCACTGCTGTCAATCACAGCCAGTGAGCCAATAAGGAGGGTGGGGCCAAGCCAAGGCTCTGTATGAATGGACACACAGCGCAGTGGTTTGGGAGGGTGCTTGCTTGGGTGGGATCGTGAAGAATTTAAATGAGCCCTCACTGGAAGGAGGTCCTGATTCCTCTATATAGATCTGTATATCACTAGAGGGGTCACCGGCAGGAGGAAGGAGGTCCTGATTCCTCTATATAGATCCTTATATCACTAGAGGGGTCACCGGCAGGAGGAAGGAGGTCCTGATTCCTCTATATAGATCCTATCACTAGAGGGGTCACCGGCAGGAGGAAGGAGGTCCTGATTCCTCTATATAGATCTTTATATCACTAGAGGGGTCACCGGCAGGAGGAAGGAGGTCCTGATTCCTCTATATAGATCTTTATATCACTAGAGGGGTCACCGGCAGGAGGAAGGAGGTCCTGATTCCTCTATATAGATCCTATCACTAGAGGGGTCACCGGCAGGAGGAAGGAGGTCCTGATTCCTCTATATAGATCTATCTATCACTAGAGGGGTCACCGGCAGGAGGAAGGAGGTCCTGATTCCTCTATATAGATCTTTATATCACTAGAGGGGTCACCGGCAGGAGGAAGGAGGTCCTGATTCCTCTATATAGATCTTTATATCACTAGAGGGGTCACCGGCAGGAGGAAGGAGGTCCTGATTCCTCTATATAGATCCTATCACTAGAGGGGTCACCGGCAGGAGGAAGGAGGTCCTGATTCCTCTATATAGATCCTATCACTAGAGGGGTCCCCGGTAGGAGGAAGGAGGTCCTGATTCCTCTATATAGATCTTTATATCACTAGAGGGGTCACCGGCAGGAGGAAGGAGGTCCTGATTCCTCTATATAGATCCTATCACTAGAGGGGTCACTGGCAGGAGGAAGGAGGTCCTGATTCCTCTATATAGATCCTATCACTAGAGGGGTCCCCGGCAGGAGGAAGGAGGTCCCGATTCCTCTATATAGATCTTTATATCACTAGAGGGGTCACCGGCAGGAGGAAGGAGGTCCTGATTCCTCTATATAGATCTTTATATCACTAGAGGGGTCACCGGCAGGAGGAAGGAGGTCCCGATTCCTCTATATAGATCTTTATATCACTAGAGGGGTCACCGGCAGGAGGAAGGAGGTCCTGATTCCTCTATATAGATCTTTATATCACTAGAGGGGTCACCGGCAGGAGGAAGGAGGTCCTGATTCCTCTATATAGATTCTATCACCAGAGGGGTCACCGGCAGGAGGAAGGAGGTCCTGATTCCTCTATATAGATCCTATCACTAGAGGGGTCCCCGGCAGGAGGAAGGAGGTCCCGATTCCTCTATATAGATCTTTATATCACTAGAGGGGTCACCGGCAGGAGGAAGGAGGTCCTGATTCCTCTATATAGATCTTTATATCACTAGAGGGGTCACCGGCAGGAGGAAGGAGGTCCCGATTCCTCTATATAGATCCTATCACTAGAGGGGTCCCTGGCAGGAGGAAGGAGGTCCTGATTCCTCTATATAGATCTTTATATCACTAGAGGGGTCACCGGCAGGAGGAAGGAGGTCCTGATTCCTCTATATAGATCCTATCACTAGAGGGGTCACCGGCAGGAGGAAGGAGGTCCCAATTCCTCTATATAGATCCTATCACTAGAGGGGTCACCGGCAGGAGGAAGGAGGTCCTGATTCCTCTATATAGATCCTATCACTAGAGGGGTCCCCGGCAGGAGGAAGGAGGTCCCGATTCCTCTATATAGATCTTTATATCACTAGAGGGGTCACCGGCAGGAGGAAGGAGGTCCTGATTCCTCTATATAGATCCTATCACTAGAGGGGTCACCGGCAGGAGGAAGGAGGTCCTGATTCCTCTATATAGATCTTTATATCACTAGAGGGGTCAATGACAGGAGGAAGGAGGTCCCGATTCCTCTATATAGATCCTATCACTAGAGGGGTCACCGGCAGGAGGAAGGAGGTCCTGATTCCTCTATATAGATCTTTATATCACTAGAGGGGTCACCGGCAGGAGGAAGGAGGTCCCAATTCCTCTACATAGATCCTATCACTAGAGGGGTCACTGGCAGGAGGAAGGAGGTCCTGATTCCTCTATATAGATCCTATCACTAGAGGGGTCACCGGCAGGAGGAAGGAGGTCCCGATTCCTCTATATAGATCTTTATATCACTAGAGGGGTCACCGGCAGGAGGAAGGAGGTCCCGATTCCTCTATATAGATCCTATCACTAGAGGGGTCCCCGGCAGGAGGAAGGAGGTCCCGATTCCTCTATATAGATCTTTATATCACTAGAGGGGTCACCGGCAGGAGGAAGGAGGTCCTGATTCCTCTATATAGATCCTATCACTAGAGGGGTCCCCGGCAGGAGGAAGGAGGTCCTGATTCCTCTATATAGATCTTTATATCACTAGAGGGGTCACCGGCAGGAGGAAGGAGGTCCTGATTCCTCTATATAGATCCTATCACTAGAGGGGTCACCGGCAGGAGGAAGGAGGTCCCGATTCCTCTATATAGATCCTATCACTAGAGGGGTCACCGGCAGGAGGAAGGAGGTCCTGATTCCTCTATATAGATCCTATCACTAGAGGGGTCACCGGCAGGAGGAAGGAGGTCCCGATTCCTCTATATAGATCTTTATATCACTAGAGGGGTCATTTTTTATGTGATTCTGTTGCTCAGTCTTTTTTTGGGGAGGAGTCTATCAGCACGGCACATCCTGACTCGGCAATATTTGCCCGCTCTTCCAAATCTGTCAGATTGCGTGTCATCTCCTGCGCACAGCCCTCTTCAGATCCCCCCACAGATTTTCCATCGGGTTCAGGCCTGGGCTCTGGCTGGGCCATTCCAAAACTTTCCTCTTCTTCTGGTGGAGCCATTCCTTTGTGGATTTGGATGGATGCTTTGGGTCGTTGCCATGGTGGAAGATGAAGTTCCTCTTCATGCAGCTTTCTAGCAGAAGTCTGAAGGTTTTGTGCCGATATTGACCGGTATTTGGAACTGTTCATAATTCCCTCTACCTTGACTAAGGCCCCAGTTCCAGTGGAAGAAAAACAGCCCCAAAGCATGATGCTGCCACCACCATGCTTCACGGTGGGTATGGTGTTCTTTTGGTGATGTGTAATGTTGTTTTTGCGCCAAACATGTCTTTTGGAATTATGGCCAAAAAGTCCAACCTTGGTTCCATCAGACCAGAACACATTTTCCCACATGATTTTGGAAGACTTCAGATGGGTTTTTGCCGAATGTAGCTGGGCTTGGATGTTTTTCTTTGTAAGGGAAGACTTCCATCTTGCCACTCTACCCCATAGACCAGACATATGAAGAATACGGGAGATTGGTGCCACATGGACCACACAGCCAGGACTTGCCAGATATTCCTGCAGCTCATTTCATGTTGCTGTAGGCCTCTTGGCCGCCTCCCAGACAGTTTTCTTCTCGTCTTTTCATCCATTTTGGAGGGACGTCCAGTTCTTGGTGATGTCACTGTTTGGTGATGTCACTGTTGGTGATGTCCCTGTTGGTGATGTCACTGTTGGTGGTGTCACTGTTGGTGGTGTCACTGTTGGTGATGTCACTGTTGAACCATATTCTCTCCACTTGATGATGACTGTCTTCACCGTGTTCCATGGGATATCTAATGCCTTGGAAATTCTTTTGTACTCTTCTCCTGACTGATACCTTTTAACTATGAGATCCCTCTGATGCACGGGTGTCAAACTGGTGGCCCTCCAGCTGTTGCCAAACTACAAGTCCCATGAGGCATTGCAAGATGGACAGTTACAAGTATGACCCCCAAACGCAGAGGTATGATGGGACTTGTAGTTTCACAACAGCTGGAGGGCCGCCAGTTTGACACCCCTGCTGTAATGCTTTGGAAGCTCTCTGCGGACCATGGCTTTTGCTGTAGGATGCGACTAAGAAAATGTCAGGAAAGATCTACTAGAACGGCTGCACTTTATTTGGGGTTAAGCAGAGGCACTCTAAATGATGGCGGGTGTGTACTGACTCCTATGTAATACGATTGCGAATGTGATTGCTTCATTCTGCACACAGCTACATCCCCAGTTATAAGAGGGTGTGCACACTTATGCAACCACATTCTTTTAGTTTTTTATGTTTACTCCCCCCCTAAAAGATTTCAGTTTGTTTTTCACTTGAGTTGTACAGTTTATAGGTCACATTAAAGGTGAAAAAGTTCTGAAATAATTGATCTTTGTCTAATTTTTTTACATCGCAGAAACCTGACATTTTAACGGGGGGTGTGAAGACTTTTTACATCCACTGTACTTATACTAGGATGATATGCGTAGTTTGTTCTGTTGTTACATTTTCACGGTTGGTTTTCATGTGAGACAAATTCCCGGAACTTGTAAATGTCTGATGTTACAAAGGTGCCTCTGTGTCCATTAATAACTCACCGCGTTCTCCTTCTCCAGTTACTCTTTGGTCTCTGACCCGGCAAATTGGCTGCTTTTGGATTCACAGACTGGAAAGATATGGACCACCTACACCATGGACCCGAAGTCCCCGTTCCTGCAGGGAGGGTGGTACACGGCACTGATCAGAGCCACCGACAATGGTGAGAACTCCAAGCCTGTCCCCGCTGAATAGCTTTCCTATTTCACATCAGAAACACCTAAAGAGACCCTGTCACCACATTGAAAGATTCCAGGTAGCAGATCAAATGTTTGGAATGTTTACTTTTATTTCTTTTCCATAAAATACGTTTTTATTGACCTTCAAAGTGTCTCTAAACTTCAAAGCAAATTTGACTACTTTAGGAAGAGTCAGTTCCCTAGCTCCGCCCCCTCCCTCCTTGCACATCGTAGCCCTTTTCTTGGGAGTGTCTAATTACTTTCTGTGCTGACCCAGCTCCTCTCACTTTTCTGCATACCAGCAAAAGGGAATACAGTAGTGTCAGTTGAATACCAGCTCTGGGTCTGCTGCGGCCCCTGTTAGCGCATCCAAGATGGCGGCACCCAGTGTCCATCTCAGGGCTTTTGGGTGTCTACCCAAGGTTGGGACTGGGAATAGCATTGTCACCCTAGGACAGCAAGCTCCAAACTGGGGGACTATTCCTTCCACTGACGACAGGGCACTGTTCCTCCCACTGACACCAATGATGGGGCACTATTCCTCCCACTGACACCAATGATGGGGCACTATTCCTCCCACCGACACCAATGATGGGGCACTATTCCTCCCACCGACACCAATGATGGGGCACTATTCCTCCCACTGACACCAATGATGGGGCACTATTCCTCCCACTGACACCAATAATGGGGCACTATTCCTCCCACTGACACCAATAATGGGGCGCTATTCCTTCCACTGACACCAATGATGGGGGACTATTCCTTCCACTGACACCAACGATGGGGCACTATTCCTTCCACTGACACCAATGATGGGGGACTATTCCTTCCACTGACACCAATGATGGGGCACTATTCCTCTATTCCTCCCACTGACACCAATGATGGGGCACTATTCCTCCCACTGACACCAATGATGGAGCACTATTCCTCCCACTGACACCTATGATGGGGCACTATTCCTCCCACTGACACCAATGATGGGGTACTATTCCTCCCACTGACACCAATGATGGGGCACTATTCCTCCCACTGACACCAATGATGGGGCGCTATTCCTTCCACTGACACCAATGATGGGGACTATTCCTTCCACTGACACCAACGATGGGGCACTATTCCTTCCACTGACACCAATGATGGGGCACTATTCCTTCCACTGACACCAACGGTGGGGCAGAATTCCTTCCATTGGCTCCAAGGGCAGGGAACTGTTTACTCCAACTGGATGCCAGGACATTTTCTAGTCCCACTAGCCCTAGTCCAGCCTTTCTATTGTCTGAAGGACAGTAAACTGGCCCTTTTGTTTAGAAGGTTTGGAGACCCCTGCCTTGGACGATCAGGACTACAGAGCACCTTTGCTTCTTGTCTTCTCTGTAACATAGGGGGAGGTGTTCTATAGTCCACATACAGCAGCGAGACTAGACTTCTGGCATGAACAGGATTTTTTTTCACATTCATTAAACAGATCTACCAAAATGCTTTCAGTGATCTATTTAACAGACCAGAATTGAGCCACTAATCGAAGTTCAATGTTGGGTTGTCAGATACTTTACGCCTCAACAAGGACGATTTTAAATCCACTTTGTTCTATGTCTTTCCCACAGCCCTTCCCCCGCTGAGTGGCACGGGGACGCTCTCGGTGGAGGTGGTGGAGCTGAATGACCACGCTCCGCTATTACAGCAGCTTTCCGTGGAGCTGTGCAGTGACCCGCGTCTGGGCCGGGGCGCCCTACTGAGTGCCACCGATGAAGATCTGCCACCCCAAGCCCACCCCTTCCACTTCCAGCTGGATGAGTCCTCCAGGGTGTGGACCCTCAACTGGAGCGTCAGCGACCTCAATGGTGAGAGAGACGGAAAACGACTCCAATACGGGTCACAATATGTACAAAGCAATGTGTGGGGTTTATCTGTTGAAAGCCGAAACATGGAGGAAGTAACTAAAGGCAAAACTGATTCTAGTGTTGGATGGAGGGGGAGGGGTGAGACCCCCTGTCGGGTTTTATTGCTGTCTGTGTCCCCATTACGGAGATTCCCCCTGTGTCCCCATTACGGAGATTCCCCCTCTGTGTCTCTGTTAGGGAGATTCCCCCTCTGTGTCTCTGTTAGGGAAATTCCCCCTGTGTGCCCCCGTTAGGGAGATTCCCCCTCTGTGTTCCCATTAGGGAGATTCCCCCTGTGTTCCCATTACGGAGATTCCCCCTCTGTGTCTCTGTTAGGGAGATTCCCCCTCTGTGTCTCTGTTAGGGAGATTCCCCCCTGTGTGCCCCCATTAGGGAGATTCCCCCTCTGTGTTCCCATTAGGGAGATTCCCCCTGTGTCCCCATTACGGAGATTCCCCCTCTGTGTCTCTGTTAGGGAGATTCCCCCCCTATGTGCCCCCGTTAGGGAGATTCCCCCTCTGTGTTCCCATTAGGGAGATTCCTCCTCTGTGTCCCCATTAGGGAGATTCCCCCCCTGTGTCCCCATTACAGAGATTCCCCCCCTGTGTCCCCGTTAGGTAGATTCCCCCTGTGTCCCCGTTAGGGAGATTTCCCCTCTGTGCCCCCATTGGGGAGATTCCCCCTGTGTGTCCCTGTTAGGGAGATTCCCCCTGTGTGTCCCTGTTAGGGAGATTCCCCCTGTGTGTCCCCATTAGGGAGATTCCCCCCCTGTGTCCCCATTAGGGAGATTCCCCCCCTGTGTCCCCATTAGGGAGATTCCCCCCCTGTGTCCCCATTAGGGAGATTCCCCCCCTGTGTCCCCATTACAGAGATTCCCCCCCTGTGTCCCCATTAGGGAGATTTCCCCTCTGTGTCCCTGTTAGGGAGATTCCCCCTCTGTGTCCCCGTTAGGGAGATTCCCCCTCTGTGTTCCCGTTAGGGAGATTCCCCCTCTGTGTGCCCGTTAGGGAGATTTCTCCTCTGTGCATTCCCCCTCTGTGCCCCCATTAGGGAGATTCCCCCTCTGTGCCTCCGTTAGGGAGATTCCCCCTCTGTGCCTCCGTTAGGGAGATTCCCCCTCTGTGCCTCCGTTAGGGAGATTTCTCCTCTGTGTCCATGTTAGAGAGATTTCTCCTCTGTGTCCATGTTAGGGAGATTCCCCTTCTGTGTCCATGTTAGGGAGATTCCCCCTCTGTGTCCCTTTTATGG
Organism: Staurois parvus; assembly: GCF_062004578.1. Classification (NCBI taxonomy): domain Eukaryota; kingdom Metazoa; phylum Chordata; class Amphibia; order Anura; family Ranidae; genus Staurois; species Staurois parvus. The sequence continues at coordinate 527,868 of NW_028318380.1, forward strand.
ACGTTTCCCCTGTGTGCCCCTGTTGGGGAGATTCCCCTTGTGTGTCGCCATTATGGAGATTCTCCCTGTGTGCCCCTGTTGTGGAGATTCTCCCTGTGTGTCCCCATTAGGGAGATTCCCCATCTATCTCCCTGTTAGGGAGATTCCCCCTCTGTGTGCTTTTCGCACTTCGTTTTGTGTTTTTGATGCGTTTTTACCGTGTTTGCTGTCTGTGTTCTCACTGGGAAGATTTCCCCTCACTTCCTGTATCGGTGACAACAGTGCTAGAAATGAGAGGGTTGTGGTGTCACCAGCACAGGAAGACATAAAGAACCACAAAAACATGATCGATGTTGTGGCCCTCATAAATGAGAAGATGAGGTTGGCCCTCCTGACAGATGGTCGCTCGTATTGATGATGCTGATCTCTCCTCTCCAGGTACCCACGCCATGCTGGAACTGCTGAGCGAGGTGGAGCCCGGCCTCTACCCGCTGCCCTTGTTGGTGTCGGACTCTGGAGATCCACCCTTGGCACAGCTACATGTGCTGAATGTGACCGCGTGCCAGTGTGACTCGGTGGGCATCTGTAGTGGCAGCGCAGCGACTCTCTTCAGCTCAGGAGCCGGCATCAGTCTAACGGCCCTCATCATCATCATGAGCAGCGTGGCCCTCTTACTGGGTGAGTGACACCTATGATCGGCCCAGGGGTCATGTCACCTCCGTGTGCTGACTGCCCAGGTCATGGAAGCCTCAGCTGGTCTGGTGGGATTGTTGATGCATCAAGTCCACCGCGGTGCTGAGCTCAGACTTGTCTGTCCTGAGCCATATTTCCATCGTCATTAAGGGTGGGGGGGATCGGAGTATGTTAGGGGGGTCAGGGAGTGGGGGCTGGGGATGTTTTATCAAAACCTAAGCTTGTCCTTCAGGCCCCTTCAACACGGAACGGACTCCAGGAGACCCCTGATTCCCGCTGAGCAGGCGGATGGCTGGTCCGTGTCCGCTAAAGCAGGGCTTGACAAATTACAGGCACCAGATCGCAATGGCGACTAGAACTTGCATCCTGGCACCAGGGTTCACACACACTGTCTGCCATAGATTTCTATGGGAAGTCGCGCCACATAGACTTCTAGGGGAAAACACCTCCCATAGACCTCTAGGGGAAGTGGCACCTCCCATAGACCTCTAGGGGAAGTCGCGCCTCCCACAGAGCTCTAGGGGAAGTGGCGCCCCCCATAGACCTCTAGGGGAAGTGGCGCCTCCCATAGACCTCTAGGGGAAGTGGTGCCTCCCATAGACCTCTAGGGGAAGTGGCGCCCCCCACAGACCTCTAGGGGAAGTGGCGCCCCCCATAGACCTCTAGGGGAAGTGGCGCCTCCCATAGACCTCTAGGGGAAGTGGCGCCTCCCATAGACCTCTAGGGGAAGTGGCGCCTCCCATAGACCTCTAGGGGAAGTGGCGCCTCCCATAGACCTCTAGGGGAAGTGGCGCCTCCCATAGACCTCTAGGGGAAGTGGCGCCTCCCATAGACCTCTAGGGGAAGTGGCGCCCCCCATAGACCTCTAGGGGAAGTGGCGCCTCCCGTAGACCTCTAGGGGAAGTCGCGCCTCCCGTAGACCTCTAGGGGAAGTCGCGCCCCCCATAGACCTCTAGGGGAAGTCGCGCCCCCCATAGACCTCTAGGGGAAGTCGCGCCCCCCATAGACCTCTAGGGGAAGTCGCGCCCCCCATAGACCTCTAGGGGAAGTGGCGCCTCCCATAGACCTCTAGGGGAAGTGGCGCCTCCCATAGACCTCTAGGGGAAGTGGCGCCTCCCATAGACCTCTAGGGGAAGTGGCGCCCCCCATAGACCTCTAGGGGAAGTGGCGCCCCCCATAGACCTCTAGGGGAAGTCGCGCCCCCCATAGACCTCTAGGGGAAGTCGCGCCCCCCATAGACCTCTAGGGGAAGTCGCGCCCCCCATAGACCTCTAGGGGAAGTCGCGCCCCCCATAGACTTCTATAGGGAGTCGTGCCCCATAGACTTCTAGGGGAAGTCGCGCCCCATAGACTTCTAGGGTCGCTCTAATAGTCATCTCAATAGCAGGGAGTGGTCCAGACCTAAATGGTCGTTGAAATTTATCCAAGGGTCCCAAACCTTCAGGAACTTGGAGTTGGGTGTCCATGAGAATGGACGTGAGCTTCCTGTGTACCGTAGTGCCAGGGAAGAGCTGTTTAACCTCAGCAACATGGAGGAACGGTTGGTGGCAAGCCTTAGCTATGGTCCGCTTGCTGCCAGGGAGACCAAGTCCACCCGTTTCCTCTGTGCTTTGGTCAAGGACAGGATGGACTCCTGCAGCAAGGCTTCCCAGGGGTTACGTGATGAGGTAACAGACAGAACCAATCCAATGAGAGAGCAGACCTGGGTCCAAAATCTGAAAACAGCAGATTTGGAGGAGGGTGCCAGGTTCCCTATAACCCCCGAAAACAAAAGAGAGAAGCAGAGGGAACACCGGGGTCATGTACCAGCGAGAGAGTACCTTGTAAGAACTTTCCTGGCAAGCTTGTCCTTTTAAAGTGTAAGTTCACCTTTTCACAGAAAATGACAACGTGAACCAACGCCCTACAACCCCAAACAACCCCCATCTCCGTCCCCACCGCACTTAGCTTCATGGGTGATCAGCTGTCACAGCCCATGCAGCCGGTGCAGCGGTCTGGGGATTTGATAGCCCGCTCTTCTACCCAATCTTCTTTCAGAGCAATTTTGATTGGCGTGTGACCACTTTGACCAATCAGAATCCGTCTTGGAAGCTCTGCAGAAAGAAGAGCGGGAATTTCAAACCCTCGGACCCCTGCACCCCCGGCTGTGTGTTTAACAGACCAGAAGCCAGCAAATTTAATGTTGGGGTGTACATACACTTTAACCCCTTGCCACCCGTGTAACACATATGTGTGGTGGCAAAGAGGGTGGGCTTTAATGCACACACGCCACACATATGTATATATATATTTTTGGTTTTGGTCCATTAAAGGACAGAACTAGAAATAGATTTATCCAATTATGGAGTGGGGCATGGTCTGCTCCAGGGCCGTGGAAAAGTGGGTACCACCAGTCCTCCTGTACGGGACCCAGGCCAACAGGGAGCCTAGGCAGATGGGTAAATTGGATGTGGGCAGGGAGGGTGATCGGCATGGCTGGGGGGGGGGACAATTACTGGAACCGATCCCCTGAATAGCTCTCTCTGCAGCAGCTGAAAGATGGCTTCTCCTTCTCTTCCTCTCACTGACTTTCAGCTGAAGCAGAGAGAACAATACAGGGGATCGGTCCCAGTAATTTCCCCTCCTGCTGCACCCATTACCCTCCCTGTGCACCATACATTTCCCCTACTTCCCAGGCCCCCCTGTGTGCCCCCCACCACCACAGTGCTGCCACCTTCCCACCAGCAACTGCAAGCACACAATAGGATCCCTCAGGATGGAAAGTGGGAAAGGGTCTGGTAAATATGTTACATTTACCAGCCCCTTCCTTTCCTGAATGAAAACAATGTCATCAGTACCGATCGCTAACTGTGTTCATTCATAACTATGTTTTTTGCTTTGTTTTCTTTATTGGGGTGGGGGGGTTCAGGTTGGCTGTATGGGGCCTCCATGGTTTCTAACAGCAGCCCTGGTCGGTCCCCCGTAGGATCCTCACTGTGCTTTCCACCCACCATCACCCTGACCGGCAAAGTTCAGCTTTTCAGCTAAGCTAGCAGTGTCACGATCTGAGCATTCCCTATAGATTCCAATGGAGTGTCCAGCAGAGAGTGAATGATCGTTCTGTGCTTTGCTGCTGATGGAGAACACTCAGCCTAGGTTGGTCAAGGAGCTGGACTTGGCTGGGCCCATACATGAAGACACGTATCTCCATGTTCTGTTCAAAGGTCCTAAACAGGGCCTTGCAGGGGGTTGAACCCTCCTCCCGCTTCACCTGGAAGAAAAAAGACATTTTGGGGAATAGAGATATCTGATGTTACAGATTTCCCAAAACTGGCGTTTGCTCACCTCTGATGTTCTCTTCCATGTATTGGCAGTGTTGATCCTGCTGCTTCTCATGTTTCGTTGCAACTCCAGAAATGCAGCCAACAAGGGTCTGCTGTCCGAATCTGAGGATGACGTGCGGGACAATGTGTTCAACTACAACGAACAGGGAGGAGGAGAAGAGGACCAGGTACGCTTCCACCAATCACCTACAGCCATTGTATACCCTTTACTGTAATAATAATATAGAGTACATTCAAACAGAACTCCAGCCCAAGTCTAACTATGCTGAACCCTACCCCCTTCTGCTACGTACCATCACGCCTACCCTGTGGAAAAAAGATGTGCACACTTACCTATTTTAGACTGCTTCAGTCTGGTCACATGATCCCCTGAGCAGAGGACTGTACTCAACAACAGTTGGGAATTCCAGGAGCAGTGACATCATCCATAGGCTCCCATGTCCCAGCTGTTGTTGGTGCTCCCTCCTCTCCCCTGCAGCTGCTGCTCACTGACACAGGGGATCAGGGGTATCCCTTGGGGGGCAATTAACAAAGCGTTGTGCAAGCACAAGCTTGCACCACTCTTCTAAACATAAAATATGGAATAGATGCCGTTGCTACACAACCAGGGGTGGACTGACCATTTGAAAACTTGGGCACTGCCCGAGGGCCCGGGGTCAGTAGGGGGCCCCATGAGATGCCCCTGGTACCTTTTTTCATAGGCTTTTTTGAGTTTGGGCAAGGACAAAGGGGCCCCATGATCCCCTATTGCCCGGGGGCCCCATGAGTTGTCAGTCCGCCCCTGTACACAACAAAGGGGCACAAGCCCCTTTGGTAATTAGGAGTGGTCAGTTCTCTGTTCTGCCATGTATGTGACGGGCAGCACAAAGAAAGGAGAGCTGGAGCTGCATACTCCGATCTCTTTGTTATCTCTGTCCCCCCACTCAGCTCAGAACGGGAGGGAGGAGGGGTGTTAACCCTGCAGGCTCTGCTTGTGTAGTGTAATCACTGCACGGGCAGAGAGAGTGATGTGAGCCCACATTGTGTACAGCAGGCCTCACCCAGCGGGAACCACCTGCGGCAGTTTTCTCTATGGACAAATGCTGCATTACTGCTGTAAATAGATGTGGTGCATGGCACTCCTGACAGTATAATGGCGGAGCAAGGAGTTTAGTTCATTCCCTGGATTATTTCTATGTAGGATTTATATTCATACAGCGGGTATAGAAAAGAATCCCCTCCCCTCCCCCTTTTTAAAATAATCACATTTTTTTTCTCTGCAGACTGAAATGAAGACAGACACAGTTTTTGTTTTATCCAGCTGTATTTACTCAGTGCGACTTATAACATCCAAGTGAAAGATAGAACACCAACATGTTAGAAAAAAACATTTCAAAAACAGAATCACTGAGTTGGAAAAAGGATCCCCCCCCCCTTGTGTCAGTATTTTGTTGAACCCCCTTTTGCTGTAATTACAGCCTTTAGTAGATTTGTCTCTACTGAGGCTGGCCATACACTATATAATTTTCTGTCCAATTTCTGCCCAATTTCCTTTAGATTTACCTTCAACTATGTAGTGCTAGGGCCGGCCGAATTGGATACAATTGAAAGTGTTGTTAGTTTTGACCTCATATTATATGGTTTTTGGTCAATCTAAACCAAAAAACCTCAAGAAAATGGTATAATGTATGGCCAGCCTAACTTTGCACATCTAGACTTTGCGATATTTTCCCGCTCTTCTCTGCAGAACGGCTCAAGTTCAGTTCCATTGGATGGGGACGGTTTGTGGACGGCAGTCTTCCAGTCATTCCACAGATTTTCAATGGGGTTGAAGTCTGGGCTCTGACTATGCCAGGGGTGGGCAATGTGCGGCTCCCCAGCTGTTGTGGAACTACATTTCCCATGAGGCATTGCAAAACTGACAGTTACAGCTATGACTTGCAGAGGCATGATGGAGCTTGTAGTTCTGCAACAGCTGGAGAGCCGCACATTGCCCACCCCTGGACTAGGCCATGCAAGGACATTCTCCTCCAACCACTGGAGGGGGGGGGGGGGGTACTGTTTGGTTTGGCTGATTGTCATGTTGGAAGGTAAACCTTCTTCCCATTGACGACTTTCTGGCCGAGGGCAGCAGATTTTCCTCCAGAATGTGGTGGGATTTTGCCCCATTGTCCATTTTTACTTCTATCCCGACAAGTGCTATATTCCCCCCCCCCCCCACCCCCCATAACAGGATATTACCACCTCCATGCTTTAATGTAGGAATGGTGGGATTTGGATGGATTGGATCTCCGCCAGACATATCGTTTAGTGTTGAGGCCAAATCATTCCATTTTAGTCTCATCTCCCCCGACATTAATCGCCCCCCCAGAGTTTTTGGCCTGGACCTTTTAGATCCCCCATTTAGGCCTGGCCCAGTTAGTCAGGCTGGTCAGAGTGCTGTGTTATTGAAAACATAAATGTTACTATTGTAGTTGTATTTGCACCTCTCCCCTGCGTGGGAACCAAGTCTTTGTGTTCTTTGCTTGCATTGTATTCCAATAAAAATGATTGTTCCAGAAAACAAGTGACTACGGTAAGGCCCGCTCTACCCGGGGCAAGGCCCGCTCTACCCGGGGCAAGGCCCGCTCTACCCGGGGCAAGGCCCGCTCTACCCGAGGCAAGGCCCGCTCTACCTGAGGCAAGGCTGCACTCGGTGATGGGGCTTTCCTTGTCTGATTCAGTAACTATCCGAACCTCATCAGCAATAACAGTCTGTTCTGCTTCAACAGGATGCCTATGATATGAATCGGCTCCGGAACCCGTCCATGCCAGTGCCGCCATCGCCCCGTCTGAAGCCCCCCATCCGCAGAGATGCACCCTACAGCCAGACATTGCCTCGCTACCCACGGAGACCATCTGACCGCCCTTCTGACATCGCAGACTTCATACATGATGTGAGTTTTTCGAATATCATGTTTTTCACCTTATTATTATCCAAAAAATAGGCAGAAGACGGGACTTTCAGAGGTGCAGAAACTTCCCAAAAACAACATATTTTATATCTAACAACAACATTTAAAATATGTACATTTAAGACCTTTTTGGTGCATATCATATAAAAACCAAAAAAGCATTCAACACTGAAGCGTGCAATACTTATAATAACCGCCCCTAAGCATGCCATTCAACCTCATACATGACAAACTACACGTTGTACTCATGTATCATATATTAACATGCACTATATTGGCAATAGTATTGAGCCTGACCTCTATATCATGTGATTCAGGTGTTCCCATCCCCTCCATATCATGTGATTCAGGTGTTCCCATCCCCTCCATATCATGTGACTCAGGTGTTCCAAACCCCTCCATATCATGTGACTCAGGTGTTCCAATCCCCTCCAAATCATGTGATTCAGGTGTTCCAATCCCCTCCATATCATGTGATTCAGGTGTTCTAATCCCCTCCATATCATGTGATTCAGGTGTTCCAATCCCCTCCAAATCATGTGATTCAGGTGCTCCAATCCCCTCCGTATCATGTGATTCAGGTGCTCCAATCCCCTCCATGGACACAGGTGTATACAATCAAGCCCCTAGGCATGCAGACTGCTTCTACAAACATTGGTGAAAGAATGGGTCGCTCTCAGGAGCTCAGTGACTCCAAGCGTGGTCCCGTGATAGGTGGCCACCTGGGCAATAAGTCCATCCGTGACATTTCCTGGCTACTAAATATTCCACGGTCAACTGTTAGTGGGATTATAATAAAGTGGAAGCAACTGGGAACAACAGCAACTCAGCCACCAAGTGGTAGGCCACGTCACATGACAGGGCGGGGTCAGCTTCATGCTGAAGCGCACAGTGCGCAGAAGTCGCCAACTGTCTGCAGAGTCAACAGCTAAAGACCTCCAAACTTGGTGTGGCCTTCAGATGAGCCCAACAACAGTGCATAGAGAGCTTCATGGAATGGGTTTAGATGGCTGAGCAGCTGCATTCAAGCCTTCCATCACCAAGTGCAATGCAAAGCGTCGGATGCCGTGGTGTAAAGCACGCCGCCACTGGACTCTAGAGCAGTGGAGACGTGTTCTCTGTAGTGATCAATCACTCTTCTCTGTCTGGCAATCCTATGGATGTGTCTGGGTTTGGCGGTGGCCAGGAGAACGGTACTTGCCTGACTGCATTGTACCAAGTGTAAAGTTTGGTGGAGGGGGGATTATGGTGTGGGGCTGTTTTCCAGGGGTTAGACTTGGCCACCTAGTTCCAGTGAAGGGAAGTCTTAAGGTGACATTTTGGACAATTTCATGCTATCATCTTTGTGGGAGGAGTTTGGGGGTGGCCCCTTCCTGTTCCAACATGACTGCCCACCAGTGCACAAAGCAAGGTCCATAAAGACATGGAGGAGCCAGTTTGGGGTGGAGGAACTTGACTGTCCTGCACAGAGTCCTGACCTCAACCCCATAGAACACCTTTGGGATGAATTGGAGCGGAGACTGCGAGCCAGGCCTCCTCCCCCAACATCAGTGCCTGACCTGACAAATGTGCTTCTGGAAGAATGGTCCAACCTTCCCATAGACACCCTCCTAAACCTTGTGGGCGGCCTTCCCAGAAGAGTTGAAGCTGTTATAGCTGCAAAGGGCGGGGCCAACTCAATATTGAACCCTACGGACTAAGACTGGGGGGCCATTAAAGGTCATGTGTATGGAAAGGGCGGGGCCAACTCAATATTGAACCCTACGGACTAAGACTGGGGGGCCATTACAGGTCATGTGCGTGGAAAGGGCGGGGCCAACTCAATATTGAACCCTACGGATTAAGACTGGGGGGCCATTAAAGGTCATGTGTGAGGAAAGGCCGGCGGCCCAATACTTTGGGCATTATGGTGTATATTGACAGTGAAGGAAAATTCCCCAGTATGAGGTGAGTATACAGCAGGAGAAGCGTCCCACCACGATCTTCTTGGGGCATCTGGGAAAAATGGTTGCATAACACAATGTAACAGTTTAAGGATGGATTGGTGAAATGTGCTGTCAGGTTGTAGGGTGAGGAGGGGGACAACTAGATTGGTTATTAGGGTAGGTCAGTTCATAAAAGTTACAAATGGCAACCACCCTAGCCTATAACTGGCTTTCTGCAGCAAGGAGCGCATGGAAGGGCGGCTCATGTCAAACAGCAACAAAGAAAGCTCAACTTACCAGCCAGCCTACAACAAACCTGTCCAGTTCACATTAAAAACAAGGGGTTTAGTTTGCAAATATATATGTAAGCTGCAGAACCACTTTACGGCCCCCCGGTATTATAGCCTCCATAGTAGAAGCACATGCATCATAATGGATAGATTGAGGGCAGGTATGCCTGGAGGGAGCCCACCCCTCATTAAAGGCACAGGAGTTCACTGGACACCCAGCACATAGCACAATGGCAGCCAAGGTGCCCAGTGCTCCCCCTCACCAGTTTACCAACGGTACAAACTGTTCATAAACGTTCCATCATGCTGCACAAGAATAATAGAATCCTGCTGATGGGATCATCCTACACAAAATGTATACCTTCTTTTCAGAAGTGTAGCTTGGAGTCTCCTGCCTCACGAGGTGTAGAAAGATGTTGATGTTGAACGCTTTGCGGATTTATATGATATGCGCCAAAAATGGTTTAAATGTACATAATAAATGTTGTTTTTATATATAAATTGCGATGTCTTTGGGGAAGTTTCTCCACCTCTGAAAGCACCATCTTCATACTACTAGGGATGTGGTGCATTGTGTATTAATTAACCAACACCAAATATTTGTAATTTTTTTTTGTACCTTACTAGCTGGTTTGATACTCAACGACAGCCTTTTTCAACCAGGGTGCCTTGGCTTCTTCAGAGGTGCCTTGGCTTCTTCAGAGGTGCCTTGGCAAAATGTCTAAAAATTGCCCAAAACTTGTATACAAGCCAGCGGGTGGAACAAGCCCACCTTTAAGTTACACGAAGCCATGGGTTTTCATTGGGCACCATTTCGACTTTCTAGCTGCTGGCATCCTGACAACCAATGCCATCATCAGTTGATAAGGTGCATGTCAGTTGCCCACACAGCATCCTAGTTTGACCCTCCCCCGCCCCTCTCCATCAGTGCTGGGGTCAGTGATGGAGAAAAACTGAGGGAGAAGAGAAAAACTGGAATACTAGTCAGTACCAGGGTGCAAAAGTGTATTTGCTTTGGAAGAAGAAATCACCTCCAACATTGGGTGTCCTCCATGTCTGGATGTTGCTGCATTACATATATTAGAATAATTTTTCACAATTTAGAATGGGGTACCCTTTTAAAATTTTGGACAGTCTTGAGGCACCCCATTTTAGAAGGGTGCCTCAGGGCTGTCCATAATTTTAGAAGGTGCTTCAAGACTGTCCATAATTATAAAGGGTGCCTCGGGACTGTCCATAATTTTAAAGGGTGCCTCGGGACTGTCCATAATTTTAAAGGATGCCTCAGGACGGTCCATAATTTTAGAAGGGTGCCTCAGGACTGTCTAAAATTATGGACAGTCCTGAGGCACCCTCTAAAATTATGGACAGTCTTGAGGCACCTTCTAAAATTATGGACAGTCCTGAGGCACCCTCTAAAATTATGGACAGTCTTGAGGCATCTTCTAAAATTATGAAGGGTGCTTCAAGACTGTCCATAATTTTAAAGGGTGCCTTGACTGAAAAGAGGTTGAGAAACACTGCTGTACAATAACCACATTTCCTTCATCTTCTTCCAGGGTTTGCGAACAGCGGACTCCGATCCCAGCGTCCCGCCATACGACACGGCCTTGATTTACGATTACGAGGGGGAGGGTTCTGTGGCTGGCACTTTGAGTTCCATCCTATCCAGTGAGAGCGACACCGATCAGGATTACGACCATTTAGAGGATTGGGGTCCACGTTTTCGGCGCCTGGCCGACCTGTATGGACACGAGTGACTGCGCCCAAACCCCGCCACTGACTCAAGACTTTAATTCTGCATCTAACTTTATAGCTGGAAGCTGAAGTTTGTCTATCAGGGAACATCCATTCACAGGCTTTGCAGGAGACTTTACTGAAGGAATGTGACGTGTATATATTTATGACGGGACAGTATTGACCTATTTTTGTACAGCCGAGGCGTCCTTCGCGATGAGAAAGAAATGACTGCGCTAAGCCTCTTTGACTAATTGGTTTGTTAAAAAAAAATGTTTACAGTATTTTATGGGTTTTCTTTTGTATAAGTTAATAAGACCAGAAAATAAAAGTGAGAACGGGGACCATCTTGTGACCACAAGACAATCGAAAATGTTAGGTGATGTTGGCCATTGGCGCCCAATGTTTGTTTTATGGAGGGAGTGTTACGTTTTGGCCACATTAAGAGTTGGTTGCTGTTCTTGTGCGCCAAATGGCAGCACCCAGCCTATCATGTGGCTGGGGTCTCACGAGTGAGATTTTTGGACCATGTCACGGGGTCTCAACTTGGATGGAAATTTTGTAAAGGACGGTACAGTGCAGACCAGAAGCGGATTGTGATCTGCTGAAACAAATTGCCTATCTGCACTTTTTTCTTTTAAAACTTCCCATTAGATATTTCAGATCCAGTCCGTAAGTTGCAGTCGGATTTGCACTGTGTTCTAGCTGGACTGACCTTGTCTCTATCAGTGGACTCAATGGGGAAGAAAAAGGGCATCCAAGAGGCGCTGGGAGTTTGATATGCACTTAAACAAGGTAGTGAGAGGGTAAAAAACATTGCCTCGGGTCACACCAGGCAAGGTTACCCTCAGGTAGGTACTCCAGCAGGTTACCAGAAAAAGACGAGCATATATGGAAGGGGTGCCAGACCAAAAGATAAGAGTCCAAATGTATTCATTGATATTGTGTTAAAAGACATTCAATGCATTTCGAGGGTCCAAATCACTCCCCTTCATCAGAGCATAATGTTTTGTTGTAGCCCTGATAAAGATGGAGTTCCTTGGACCCAAAAAACGCATTGGCTGTCTTTTAAAGTGTTCTTAAACCCAGGACCCGGCATTCACTATATCCGCTCTCCCCGGACCCCGCGTTCGCTGTGTCCGCTCTCCCCGGACCCTGCGTTCGCTGTGTCCGCTCTCCCCGGACCCTGCGTTTGCTGTGTCCGCTCTCCCCGGACCCCGCGTTTGCTGTGTCCGCTCTCCCCGGACCCCGCGTTTGCTGTGTCCGCTCTCCCCGGACCCCGCGTTTGCTGTGTCCGCTCTCCCCGGACCCCGCGTTCGCTGTGTCCGCTCTCCCCGGACCCCGCGTTCGCTGTGTCCGCTCTCCCCGGACCCCGCGTTCGCTGTGTCCGCTCACCCCGGGCCCCGCGTTCACTGTGTCCGCTGTGATATTGTGTTAAAAGACATTCAACGCATTTCGAGGGTCCAAATCACTCCCCTTCATCAGAGCATAATGTTTTGTTGTAGCCTTGATAAAGATGGAGTTCCTTGGACCCCAAAAACGCATTGGCTGTCTTTTAAAGTGTTATTAAACCCAGGACCCCGCATTCACTATATCCGCTCTCCCCGGACCCCGCGTTCGCTGTGTCCGCTCTCCCCGGACCCCGCGTTCGCTGTGTCCGCTCTCCCCGGACCCCGCGTTCGCTGTGTCCGCTCTCCCCGGACCCCGCGTTCGCTGTGTCCGCTCTCCCCGGACCCCGCGTTCGCTGTGTCCGCCTTTCCCGGACCCCGCGTTCGCTGTGTCCGCTCTCCCCGGACCCCGCGTTCGCTGTGTCCGCTCTCCCCGGACCCCGCGTTCGCTGTGTCCGCTCACCCCGGACCCCGCGTTCGCTGTGTCCGCTCTCCCCGGACCCCGCGTTCGCTGTATCCGCTCTCCCCGGACCCCGCATTCACTATATCCGCTCTCCCCGGACCCCGCATTCACTATATCCGCTCTCCCCGGACCCCGCATTCACTATATCCGCTCTCCCCGGACCCCCCATTCACTGTATCCGCTCTCCCCAGACCCCGCATTCACTATATCCGCTCTCCCCGGACCCCGCATTCACTGTATCCGCTCTCCCCGGACCCCCCATTCACTGTATCCGCTCTCCCACAGTACACAGAACATGGTAATGCAATTATTTTAGTAAATATAAACTGCCAAATTCCTTTTCTCATCAGCAGTATAGAGCAGTCATGTGACTTCTATCAGTGTCCAGCCTATTATTATACAGTATTTATATAGCGCCAAAAGGTTTGCTCAGCGCAGTACATATAGTGAGGGACAGAACATGAGACAATACAGTAACAAAACAAAACACGAGGGATTCAAGGGCCCTGCTCTTTCGAGCTTACATTCTTGGACTAGCATTGGTTATAGCTTGTAGGAGTTTTCATTCTGCTCTAGGAGGATGCAGAACCCCTGACCTCTGTCTGGACAGTGCTGGTTGGCCCTGTGCTGATCACATGCACCTTCCCAAGAACAAAAAAACTCTCTAGCTATTTACACTAAACTGAGCATGTGCAGAGTGACTCCTAGGACTCTGTACTATCAGGAGATGGATTGAGGACAGTGGAAGAAGGGGAGGATCAGAGAAGGCAGGATCAAACAGCCTTTTTTACACAATGCAGAGGATTAACCCCTTGGGTTCCACAGTGAGTATAACAAGCATCCTTTACGGCATCTACAGACTGATGTCACTGCTGGGGGTTAGTAACACTTTAATACAATATCAATCAATGACATTTGGACGGCTTTGTCTTTTGGCCTTCCATATATGCGCGTCTATCAGTGGCCACACAGACTTGGTGGATTTGTTGGGTAGGAAGGTGAGGCTGGGTGATGACCAGAATCTCCAGCTCATAGCAGATGGATCCGGAAGTTTCGGTTGTGATTACAGATGGACAAAACACAAAAAGTAAGGAAGAGGAAGAATAATGTAGAAGTAGTTCTGCAGCATGGGGTAAAACATGGAGATGGAGGATCAGATTCGGTTCAGGGTGAGCAGAGGATTCTGGGACTGTAAAGTGCAGTGTAATGCTCCATGTAGGTAGCTCAGTGGTTCTCACAGCGGGAACTCGATAGCTCCAGGTTTTGTATTAGAATAAAGAATCATTTTGTGTCATTCTTTGTCTCATGTCTTCTCTTTGCCCTCATCAGTAATGGTAGTGCCTTGTCTTCTCTTTATCTCCGTTCTTGTTTCTTATGAGGAAGTGCTTTGTTGTTCTCCCTGGTGTAGCGCGTCAGACGCATGATGGGTCCCATGTTTGTCCCAATTTCTGTTCCCAGATAGGCACAAGCAGCAGTTTCCAAGTCTCTAAAAACATGCTCATTGCCTGGTTATTGTGTTCAAAGTTTAATGCTGGTAAAACTTGGTTGGAGTGCATCCAGGTCAACTATTAAAAAAAAAAAAAAAAAAGTTATAATCCTACAGCTCCAGACAATCCCTGGATAAGCGGATGACCAGCAGCGGGCTGAGGTGTGTATAAATAGTCTGGGGCCTGGACCAGCAGGGCCCTTGTCCTGGTGGAGGACCTAGCCTGAAGGGTGGCTGCCCTTCTGGGCAGATAAGCTGAGGGCTGCAGTTTCAAGGAGATCCCAGCTCAGGGAGAGCTGAAGGTCCTACTTCTAAAGCTGCTAAGGAGGCCTCCATTTACACAAGGACACAGTGAGTTGAGGTCCGAGAGATCCTAGAGACTGTTGCTGCTTAACCATTTGAGAGACTTCCAAAGTTGCTGGCTTAGGTCTGCTTCTAAAGTGGGTGTCTGGAGGAAAATAAATGTAATCTCCAGACACGGAAAGGTTTCTTCACAGTGAGAGCTGTGAGAATGTGGAATAGACTCCCTCAAGAGTTGGTTGTGGATTGCTGTAGGAAAGTCCTGGATTCTTTCTTGGATACACAGAATATAACTGGATATAACATTTATAGGGAACGTTGATCCCGGGAATATCCGATTGCCTCTCGGGGGATCAGGAAGGAATTTTTTCCCCTGCAGGAGCAAATTGGACCATACATTGCTGGGTTTTTTTTTTTGCCTTCCTCTGGATCAACCGTGGGTGTAGGATTATAACTTTTTTTTTTTTTTTTTAAATGGTTGAACTGGATGGACTTTTTGTCTTTTTTCAGCCAGACTAACTATGGAAATATGTGTAATGTCCCTAATCACCTTAAAAATCACATTGGTCTCATTCTTAGGACTCACCAAAAACTGGAATAAGTCCATTGTGCTTCCAGTTGACGCTCTATCACAATACCCCCCCCCCCCCCACCGTGTCACCTAACATTCAAAATGTAGATTAATAAATGTATTTGGACACAATATCATGGTTCATGGTAGGTAGACGTCATCACACCCAACCTCTGACAACACTTTCACCGTGCGGGGATTGGTGACAACTTCCATGTATTTTATTAAAATGATCCGGATGCCAGTCTTTATACATCCTTCAGAAGTCTACTGTGTGGGTTTAAAAAAAAAAAAAACAGCTTCAGCGCCAAGAAAAAAGCCATTTATTTTACAATTTATTTAGTATTTTATTGAATAATTTAAAGATTCAAAATCAAAACAATTGTACACGGTAAATCCCCGAACCGATTTATACACCCATGGTCGACCGATTATAGTCGCTGCCGCTTTCTATCCTATTCACAATGCTACATTTGTTTCAATGATTATTGCCGTAGGTTTCCGTCCACCTCTACATATGGCGCACCGTCCAATCCAGACTGTCCTTACTTCCCCTCTACTCTGTGCAGTTCAGTTCAGAGATGGAGTCTGAAGTCCATCCTTGTAGCTATATTTAATAAAGAGTTCCTATTCCCTACAGCAGCAACCCATAGCAGCCACCAAAGTCCATCTAGAGTAGATGTCAATAGGTTCCTATGGGCTACTGCACCGAACAACCCTTTATTAAAGGACCAGTCCACCCAAAATGGTTAATAAAAAACAATATTTTTTTTTTTACTCTATTAATGAGATCTCTGTGCTTTTGTTTACGAGTCTGCATGCTTGCTCTGGCCATTATGAGGGGTTCCATCTGCATGCTTGCTCTGGCCATTATGAGGGGCTCCATCTGCACGCTTGCTCTGGCCATTATGAGGGGCTCCATCTGCATGCTTGCAGTGGCCATTATGAGGGGTTCTGTCTCTCCCAGTTTCATTTTTAATTTATTTTATGGGACTTTATTTTAAAGAACTTTAATCTCCAACAGGGAAAGGTTTCTTCACAGTAAGAGCTGTGAGAATGTGGAATAGACTCCCTCAAGACTTGGTTGTGGCCAGCTCAGTGGATTGCTGTAGGAAAGTCCTGGATCCTTTCTTGGATACACAGAATATAACTGGATATAACATTTATAGGGAACGTTGATCCAGGGAATATCCGATTGCCTCTCGGGGGATCAGGAAGGAATTTTTTTCCCCTGCAGGAGCAAATTGGATCGTGCTTTGCTGGGTTTTTTTGCCTTCCTCTGGATCAACTGTGGGTGTAGGATTATAACTTTTTTTTTTTAATGGTTGAATTGGATGAACTTTTGTCTTTTTTCAGCCAGACTAACTATGTAACTTAAACAGGAGGCACCAGAACAGGCAAAAGGTAGGTCGGAAAAATCCAAAAGTGGCCGATGGACCAAAGCAGTCAGGAATTTCAGGAGGGAGATCTTGTAATGTTCAAGACATACAAGAAGCCGAGGTTTCTCAGTCCATCAGGCTCCACTTATAGCTACCTATCACTTCTGGTGGACTGATCCTTTAGGATGGTTGGTCCCCATGCTGGGCTTTCTTAGTGAGAGAGGTTAGCCAGGCTGGTGGGACAGACTTTGAAAAATACTGTTTTGGATGAAACTGATGGTCATAAGTACTGAGGTGGTGGGATCCTCCTAAATCCCCCCTCTAACTCACCTTCTACGGGGAGATAGAGGGTGGTATGTTGGAGTCACACTACGGAGATCCTTCACTTTGTCCAGATTCTACATACAAGAAAGACTATTTACACAAAAAAAAAAGGAATCTCTGCTGGATGTGTCCTTTAAATTTCACCTTCACCAAAATCTATTTATCCAGCAGACCTGCTTTATGATTTACTTTTTTGGAAACAAAAGATGTTTTGCCTTCTTCCTGTGTCACGTCTCATTGACTCTGCTGACCTTGTCCTGTGACTGTGTTCTGAACAATGGTCGGGAGGGTCAGTGAAGTGCGGCTCACAAAATGAAACGAGAACAGAGAAGCCTGGCTGTACAGAACGTAACATGACAACTTTTTCATTTGAGTTTTTTTACTTTTTAATACAGAAAATCTTTGTTTTACAAATAAAAATGTCGTACGCAGGGGCGGACTGACCGTTTGGAAACTCAGGCACTGCCCGAGGGCCCGGGGTCAGTAGGGGGCCCCATGAGATGCCCCTGGTACCTTTTTCATAGGCTTTGAGTTTGGGCAAGGACACAGGGGCCCCATGATCCCCTATTGCCCGGGGGCCCCCTGAGTTATCAGTCCGCCCCTGGACTACGTGACAAAGGATTCCCAGAGCACTCTCAGGTAAAGAGATAGCCCTGATGTAGGTGCCTGCTATGTGGCTCCCTTTGTCTGATTGAATCTTTGAACTCATCTGTAAGATCAGGATG
The DNA here is from genome assembly GCF_062004578.1 of Staurois parvus. Classification (NCBI taxonomy): domain Eukaryota; kingdom Metazoa; phylum Chordata; class Amphibia; order Anura; family Ranidae; genus Staurois; species Staurois parvus. The sequence continues at coordinate 545,384 of NW_028318380.1, forward strand.
AGTAACGGCTTGTGGAGTCATCTGGGTCTACAAGTGAAATGCAGCTGGAATGATCGAGCCTCCAAATACGGATATGGCGATACTATATAAAAAGTACTTAAAGCGGAATTCAACCCAAAAGTGGAAATTCTGCTTTTCTGTCTCTTACCCCCCCCCCTCCCCCCCCGCTACCATAGTTACCACCTTTTGGAGGCGAGGGGGAAGCGGGTACCTGGTTTTGACAGGTACCCGCTCTGATTTCTGGCTCAGATTACTGAACTGGAAGTTTTGCTCCCCCACAGCCCTCTGGGACACTTAACAGGCCCCAGAGGACTGCTGCCCCTTCACAAAGTGCAGCACGCTGTAGGAAACCGACTGTGAAACCGCAAGGCTTCACTGCCTGTTTCCCTTAGTCAAGATGGCGGCGCCAGCACCCAACAGCTGACTGAAGAATCGACTCGGGTGAGGACACCGCTGGATCCCTAGACAGGTAATCACCCTAATAATAAAAGTCAGCAGCCACAGTATTTGTAGCTGCTGACTTTTATTTTTTTTGGGAGGGGGGCCAGAACTCCACTTTAAGACTCCACCTTCTGAGGAATGCAAAGTTCATATTTTTCACAAAAAACAAAACTTAAAAATAGTAATAGTTAAAAAAGACTGCTTGGCTAAGCCATTCTAAAGTGCAAACTTACACATTATGGCCAAAAGCTCCTGGGGGGCCGAGTGTTGGGGGGTTCAGTGTAAGGCAGTTGAATGTTTTAGAAACATTGTAACAGTCAGGAGTGAAGGACACTACCTGCACCCGGCATCCGCAGAACTGCACCCCAAAAACTACCATCTCCCGAGAAAAAGCCCCCTCTGCTGCTCTGCTCACAATCCTGACGCCCTCATTCATCGTATCGCTGGGCTAGGAAGGGATTTGAGTCGTGCAGAAAAACAGGACAGATCAGGAGAGGAAGCCTGACGCCATCAATATCCCATGATGCATCTGTAAGGTAATGAGGTGTTTTATTTTCCTTTAATGGCTTCCCGACCTCCCTTATAGCAGAAGTACCGCTACAGGGCGGCAGGGCTGCGCAAAATCATGAAATATATACGTGATTTTGCATTTACAGGTAGGGGGCGTGTGTGCGTGCCACCCTACCCGCGCTACCATTGGCAGGTACAGCTGTCAGTCACCAGGTCCTGGCCAGAGATTCCCCACCGGCACCTGGTGACCGCCGAGGAACACTGACAGGGGAGGGGTCTGCATGTAAACCACACAGGTCTCTCCCCCATCAGCTCCAGCATGCTGCTTTGTATGGCTCTGCATAGCAGCATGTGTACAGTGAAACACTCCCAGCACACAGGTAACCCTTTGATGGCCCCAGATGTTAACTCCTTCCTGCCCAGTGCCATTAGTACACTGTCAGTGCTTTTTATTAGCACTGATCACTGTATTGGTGTCACTGGGGATGATGGAGATTGGAGATTCCCTCCCGGCACCCGACAATCACCGAGTAACACTGACAAAGGAGAAACCTGTGTATAAACAACACAGGTCTCTCTCCTGCCAGCAGTAACATGCTGCTGTGTATCTCTCTGCACAGCAGAGAAATAGACAGCAGCATGTTTCCCAAGTAAAACACACACAGCGCACATAGTAAAACAGCACACAGTTAACCCTTTGATCGCCCCAGATGTTAACCCCTTCAGTGTCAGGGCTTTTTATTAGCGCTGATCACCGTATTGGTGTCACTGGGGATGTCAGTGGCAGTTAGTGTCGGAACGCCCGCCGCAGTCCCGCTATAAATCGCTGATCGCCGTCATTACTAGTATAAAAAAAAATCCCAGTATCAATACCGCCATTTATAGACGCTGTAACTTTCACGTAAAAAAATAATTTACACATATTGGGATTTTTTTGGCAAAGACACGGAGCGGGAGACATTTTGGCCTAAATTTATGACGAAATTTAATTTTTTAAATATTTTTACTGGAGGTGTTTAATAGCAAAAAGTCAAAAATCTTGTTTTTTTTCCCCCTAAATTGTCAGTCTTTTTTTTTGTTTATAGTGCAAAAAAGTAGAAAACCGCAGAGGGGATCAAATACCAGCGAAAGAAAGCTCTATTTGTGGGGGAAAAAAAGGACATAAATTTCATTGGGTGCAACATTGCATGACCGCGCAATTGTCAACGTAACGCAGCGCCGTATCACAAAAAATTACCTGGTCAGGAAGGGGGGGGATAAATCCTCTGGAGGGGGAGGGATTTAATACAGAAAAGGGAACGTGATTTTTTTTTTCCAGCTGCAGAATTTAGGATTGGTCTCCTTGTAGAGCAGGAAATGGCGGTTGGGTGTTTTATAGGCTTGGGGACGGGAGAAGCAGAGGATTCTGGGAACGTTACAAGCACACGGAAGAGGCTGGTGGTTCACACACGCTATTTCCACATTTTGTGCATGAAATAAAAATGATCATTGCAGCACAATATCGCCTCCCATAAACAGGCGTTGCTCTTTATTGCACGCTGCCCGCGTCGTATCCATAGCCTGAACCAATCATTCGCCGGTGAGCGCTTTGTTATCCTCTCCGCCTCTGGATCCAGTCCGAATCATTTTTTTGGTGGAGCTGGCGAGGCGGGCGTAGCTCTCAGGATTGTAGTCCACGCGGGGTTTGTTCGGGGACAGTAGAGGTACGGCATCCTGGGTGGTTTGGAGGAGCAGAGGCGGGCGGCGCAGGCTGTCTCCTTGTCTCAGGGTGTCAGGGAGGCTCTTCCTTTTGGTCTCAGGTAGTAGGAGGAGGCTGAGGACGGACAGGATACAGAAGGACGAGAGGACTACATGGAACAAGAAGAAGCCGGACTTCTGCTGGAGGATGATGATGGGGAGGGCGGCTCGACCCAACATGCTGATTCCCAGGATCACACCCAGGCCGGAACCCCTGAATGGTGACAAGGAAAAATCAAGTCATGGTCTACAAAACACAGTAAAAGAAGAGCAAATGTCAAAGGTCTAATGTTCAGAGACCCAAAACACCAAACGACACAACCTTGACATCGCAATGCTAAGACAGGGCTTGACAAATCCCAGGCGCCAGGTCGCCATGGCGACTAGAAATTGCCTCCTGACGCCTGGGTTCACACACTGCCTCCCGGGTTCACACACTGCCTCCCATAGACATCAAAAGGATATCGTGCCCCAAAGACTTCAATGGGAATACGCCTCAATGGGAGACCGCCTCCCATCGACGTCCGAGGGAGACCGCCTCCCATCGACGTCCGAGGGAGACCGCCTCCCATCGACGTCCGAGGGAGACCGCCTCCCATCGTCCTCCGCGGGAGACCGCCTCCCATCGTCCTCCGCGGGAGACCGCCTCCCATCGTCCTCCGCGGGAGACCGCCTCCCATCGTCCTCCGCGGGAGACCGCCTCCCATCGTCCTCCGCGGGAGACCGCCTCCCATCGTCCTCCGCGGGAGACCGCCTCCCACAGACTTCGATGGGAAAACTCCTTTCAATAACAATCCTATGTGAACACTTATCTCTGCATGCCACTCTATCACTTGCGAGTCTGGAACGCACCGCTACAAACTCTCACAGGACCCTTTTCATAATGGATTAGGAACTAAGGGGGTACAGAATTTTGAACGGGGGGGGGGCATTTCATTGGTTTACTTGTCGCCATGTTGCATTTTCTGATTGGGCCATTCTGGTATCACCTCCAGTTACTGAATATGAATCCCACAAGAAATAGTTGATAATGTCTGCGTGCTATGGGGTAGGTGTTGGTGCTATAAGGTAGGTCTGCTTGCTATGGGGTAGGTGTTGGTGCTACGGGGTAGGTCTGCTTGCTACGGGGTAGGTCTGCGTGCTACGGGGTAGGTCTGCGTGCTACGGGGTAGGTCTGCGTGCTACGGGGTAGGCCTGCGTGCTACGGGGTAGGCCTGCGTGCTACGGGGTAGGCCTGCGTGCTACGGGGTAGGTCTGCGTGCTACGGGGTAGGTCTGCGTGCTACGGGGTAGGCCTGCGTGCTACGGGGTAGGCCTGCGTGCTACGGGGTAGGTCTGCGTGCTACGGGGTAGGCCTGCGTGCTACGGGGTAGGTCTGCGTGCTACGGGGTAGGTCTGCTTGCTACGGGGTAGGTCTGCTTGCTATGGGGTAGGTCTGCGTGCTACGGGGTAGGCCTGCGTGCTACGGGGTAGGCCTGCGTGCTACGGGGTAGGCCTGCGTGCTACGGGGTAGGTCTGCGTGCTACGGGGTAGGCCTGCGTGCTACGGGGTAGGCCTGCGTGCTACGGGGTAGGTCTGCGTGCTACGGGGTAGGCCTGCGTGCTACGGGGTAGGTCTGCGTGCTACGGGGTAGGTCTGCTTGCTATGGGGTAGGTCTGCTTGCTATGGGGTAGGTCTGCGTGCACCCATAATAGCACATATAGAGGGCAGTCTTGCTCACCGGATGACCGTTGGCAGCACTTCGCTGGCATAGAAGACACTCAGCATCACCACGGCGTGGGCACAGAGGGAGCCGAGGACAGAGATGGCTATAGAGGCTCCAGAGAAGAGATCTGCATGGGAGAAACAGAAAAGTGTTACCGAGTAAGAGGTTATGTGAAAACGATAGATGCGTGTATGTATGTATGTATGTATGTATGTATGTATGCGTGTATGTTACGTGTAAATGCATGAAAACGCACAACTACCCAGCGCAAATATGAACAAAAGGCTCAAAACTCAACCAAAGTGTGTGCAGATGTGACCTCGGATACAGGAAATGAGAAGTGTGACATCATACAAGTCCACCAAATGTCTATATTCCTCCATGAATGGAAAGCATGAACACCGTCAGCAGATTCTTTCCATACGGCAGGATTGGGGCGACCTGCAGACTCGCATATATGTAAAAGACAAAGAAAGGAGAAACAGCGCCACCGGCTAAGTGTAGTACTTTATCAGATCTCATAAAGATAATCAGCACTGTGTGTGATCCAAATGTTCAATTTCATGGCAGCCTTTCTCCAGCCCAGGCACTTCATGCAGAGATTCTCTTGCCAGGAACCAGAATGGCCGCTTCATTGCATGGAGATCGTCAGGGCAGAAGCAGGGCAACAAAATGGCGTGCCGACATGTTTTGGGGCATGCCTTCCCCTTTCTCAAGCCCCTTGAGGCTTTAAAAAGGGGCAGGAATTCCCAGAAACATGTTGCCATTTCATCACTCCATTCTGGTTCCCTGCTCTGGTCCTGGCTATCTCCATGTGGCCCACAGCGGCCAATCTGGCTCCTGTCAAGAGACCCCTTTCTCAAGCCCCTTGAGGCCTGAGAAAGGGACAGGAACACCCTGAAACATGTTACCACTCCATCTCTGATGTCATCACACCATTCTGGTGTCCTGCTTCTGCCCTGACAAACTCCATGTGGTCCAAAGCGGCCATTCTGATTCCTGGCAAGAGGCCCCCTAAGGCCTGAGAAAGGGGCAGGAACACCCTGAAACATGTTGCCACGCCATCTCTGATGTCATCACACCATTCTGGTGCCCTGCTTCCGCCCTGACGATCTCCATGTGATCCGCAGCAGCCTTTCTGGTTCCTGGCAAGAGGCCCCTTTTGGATTGAGAAAGGGGCAGGAACACCATGAAACATGTTACCACGCCATCTCTGCTGTCATCACACCATTCTGGTTCCCTGCTCTGGTCCTGGCTATCTCCATGTGGCCCACAGCGGCCAATCTGGCTCCTGTCAAGAGGCCCCTTTCTCAAGCCCCTTGAGGCCCCTTAAGGCCTGAGAAAGGGACAGGAACACCCTGAAACATGTTACCACGCCATCTCTGCTGTCATCACACCATTCTGGTGTCCTGCTTCCACCCTGACGATCTCCATGTGGTCCACAGCGACCATTCTGATTCCTGGCAAGAGGCCCCTTAAGGCCTGAGAAAGGGGCAGGAATACCCTGAAACATGTTGCCACGCCATCTCTGATGTCATTCTGGTGCCCTGCTTCTGCCCTGACGATCTCCATGTGGTCCACATCGGCCATTCTGGTTCCTGGTAAGAGGCCCCTTTCGGCTTGAGAAAGGGGCAGGAACACCATGAAATATGTTGCACACCATCTCTGCTGTCATCACACCATTCTTGTGCCCTGCTTCCGCCCTGACGATCTCCATGTGATCCACATCGGCCATTCTGGTTCCTGGGAAGAGACCCCTTAAGGCCTGAGAAAGGGGCAGGAACACCCTGAAACATGTTACCACGCCATCTCTGCTGTCATCACACCATTCTGGTGTCCTGCTTCCACCCTGACGATCTCCATGTGGTCCACAGCGGCCATTCTGGCTCCTGGCAAGAGGCCCCTTTCCCAAGCCCCTTGAGGCCCCTTAAGGCCTGAGAAAGGGACAGGAACACCCTGAAACATGTTACCACGCCATCTCTGATGTCATCCCACCATTCTGGTGTCCTGCTTCTGCCCTGACAATATCCATGTGGTCCACAGCAGCCCTTTCTGGTTCCTGGCAAGAGGCCCCTTTTGGACTGAGAAAGGGGCAGGAACACCATGAAACATGTTGCACACCATCTCTGATGTCATCACACCATTCTGGTGCCCTGCTTCCACCCTGACGATCTCCATGTGGTCCACATCGGCCATTCTGACTCCTGGCAAGAGGCTTTCTGCATGAAGAAGTGCCTGGGCTGGGGAAAAGGTGCCATCAAGTGGAATCGCATAACACGCTGCTTTTTGGATGGCATACTGTGGGCACATATTATCTTTGTTTCTATGAGAGCTAATCAACTACTACACTTAGCTGGGGGCGCGGCTTCTCATTCCTTTGTGTATTACATTTACGTGAAGACACGTAACAGCCAATCAGGACAAGAGAGTGATACTTACACTGTGTGAGTGCCAAGAGCAGCAGAGAGCAGAACCCGGTCAGTATGGTGCAGAGCAGGAGAACCGCACGGCGCCCCCAGTGGTTGACAGTCATACAAATGAATATACAGGCCAGAGCCGCACTGCCAACCTGCAGGAAATACGGGATGGAACCCTCCAGAACCATGAGGTTCTCAGCAAAGCATGGCCGGATCCCACAGCCAATGAACCTGCAAACAGACAGACGAGTCGGAGAGTTAATAGTTAATATTTCAGCCTCCAGCGGATTTTGCAGCAATGCGGGCCCCCAGTTCCCAGACTTCACTGTGGTGGACGGATCTGGTGTCAAACTATCAGGAAATGTTCTGATTGGTTGCAAATCATATGATTAGTACGACAGCCAATCATAAGGATCACACGGGTTTGTAAAGCAAACAAATCAGCTGGTTGAGCTCTCATTGTGCCATATACAGTATATAACAAAAAAGGTTATTAACCACATACCCCCCCCCCCCCCCTCGGAAGCTCCCCCCCCCCTTCATGGCCAGGCTATATTTTACTACAAAAGGCACTGTGCTAATTTAACTGGTAATTGTGCGGTCATGCAACACTGTGCCCAAACAAAAGTTATATCATTTTTTCCACACAAATACAGCTTTTTTGGTTGTATTTGATCACTTTTTTGGGGGGGCAAAATACCATCTACGTGCGCACCCTAAACCGGGAAGCAGGCGGTGATGTACTAGTACGTCGCTCTGCCTGCACGGGCCACCCGTCTGCACGCGGTACACTGCTGGCGGGCGGTCCAGAAGTGGTTAATATAAAGAATTACAAGTTTCAAAGATTACATTTTTAAACATTTTTGTCTATTTTGCAGATTATAATAAATACAGACAGGGATCTTATTAACTGCTTCCGCACCGCCCTATTACAAAAATGCTGCTACAGGGCGGCACGGCTGCGCAAAATCACATATATATACGTTTTATTTATTTATTACAGGTATCTATATAGTGCCGTCAATTTACTTAGTGGTTCATATGTATATTGTACATTCACATCAGGCCCCGCCCCCAAGGAGTACAATCTAAGGTTCCTAACTCACATTCATACATACACATACTAGGGCCAATTTAGACAGGAGCCAATTAACCTACCAGCATGTCTTTGGAGTGTGGAGGGAAACTGGAGTACCCGGAGGAAACCCGCAGGCACAGGGAGAACATGCAAACTCCAGGCAGGTGGTGCCGTGGTTGGGATTTGAACCAATGACCCGAGTACTGCCAGGCAGAAGCGCTAACCATTTAGCCACTGTGCTGCCTGTATATATATATATATATATATATATATATATATATATATATATATATATATATATATACACACACACACATACACACACACGTGTGATTTTGCAGTTGGGGCAGCTGCCATTCGCAGCCTTGGCTGTCAATCACCGGATACTGGCGATTACTCGCCTGCACCTGGCGATCGTCAAGTATCACCGACGGGGGAGAGACCTGTGTATAAACAATACAGATCTCTCCCCTGTCAGCTCCAGCACACTGCTTTGTATGGCTCTGCACAGCAGCATGCATACAGTGGAAAGCAAACACAGCACACAGTTAACCCTTTGATCGTCCCAGATGTTAACCCCTTCCTGCCCAGTGCCATTAGTACAGTGTCAGTGCTTTTTATGAGCACTGATCACTGTATTGGTGTCACTGGGGATGTCAGTGACATCATGTCAGTTCCCCCCCCCATCACTATCAGAATGTCCGTCGCAGTCCCGCTATAAGTCGCTGTTTACCGCCATTACTAGTAAAAAAGAAAAAAAAATCCCAGTGTCTATCCTGCCATTTGTAGATGCTATAACTTTCACGTAAACCAATTAATTTGCACGTATTGGGGTTTTTTTGGCGAAGACACGGAGCGGGAGACATTTTGGCCTAAATTTATGATGAAATTAGATTTTTACAAATTTTTTTACTGGACATGTTTAATAGCAAAAAGTCAACAATATTGTTTTTTTCTCAAAATTGTCAGTCTTTTTTTGGGGTGGGGGATGGTAAAAGACTTACGTGGTGAATCCCAGAATCAGAGCATTCCGCCATATAAGACGAGTCTTAAAGATCCTGCATATGCTGTAATACCGCGGCCGGGGGAACCCCTCCCATAACGAGTCTATTTCTGTAAAAAAGACAAATTGCAAGTATCAAATCACAACTTTATTGTACCGGTGACACATATATTCCATTGGCAGCCCGGTCTCCAGGCACTGCCGCCATATTGGCGTTGATTTACGAACAGCAAACACACTGCAAGAGCAGTTACTCCAGAGCTTCGTAAATGAGGGGAAGTTTCACTTTGAAAAGAATACCCAATCACATGCAAGAAAAATAAAAAAACATTTTTTTTTTCCATGCACGTGATTGGATGAAATAAATCAGCAGAGCTTCCCCTTCACTATAGAGCCACTTCACAGTAGGATTACCTTTAGTAAATCAAGTCCACTGTGTCTTCCAGGTGCCCCCTGGGAAAGGATGGCTGCGCTTCCTGCGGGGTTCCTCATTCCCACCCGCGTGTCCCTATAATAGAACATGGACTACACCGCGTGTTCTAGATCTTAGGGGCCCGTTCTCATTGACGGCTGAGCATTCACATACACGCTTTGGTACTCTGAGGTTCAAACTGAACGGACTGGCAGAGCACCGCAGGCTGAACAAAAGATCCAAAATAAAATGCAGGAGAGAGGGCGCACCGGCCAAGTGCATTACCAGCAACACCATTTATGGAAATGGGTAAAGAATAGGTGATCTGCGCACAAACCTGTACACTGGACGGGCGCATAATAAATGCAGAAGAAACCGCCTCTGCGGCCACGAGGTGGGAAATCTGCGTAGCACCCGAGACTGACGCGTTTCAAGGGATGAACCCTTATCCTCAGAGATGAAATTTGATTGAAAACATTGCTTTGGGCTCTGAGGAAGAGGGCTCGTCCCTCGAAACGCGTCAGCCTAGGGTGCTACGCAGACTTCCATATCACAACCTGTGGGGGGCGCTATTACCTCATGTTATCTATTACCCCTGGAGCAAATGGTCATTACCTGCAAACAGACTGTCCTGACCAGACATGTCCTCCCGCGTGTCCACGCCATTAGCTCTGGCGAACAGATACAGCTCCGCCTTCAACTGACTGACCTGCTGTGTAGCCAGGAGCCAGCGGGGGGATTCTGGGAAGAGCCACCTGCAGCTGCAGCAAAGAGAAGGCGTTACGGGAGAACTCAGTCACAACATCCCCAACACTCAACGAGCTGATAATGCTGATTGACGTCATGAAGTTTAATTAAGTTACCCATTTATCAGCTTAAAGGCTGCGTTCCCCTTTACGTCACCCCCGTATGTTCACGCCGACACTACACATATATGTGGCCTCTCGGTGGGCGGGCCTTAACACCAAGAGGCCACATACATCAGAATATAAACACAGCTGTGCCGAAACGCGCTCCCGGAACAATGACCCGTAGCTAACGCCATCTATACTTGTGATCAGGAGCTTTCCAATCAATTATACTGGTGACATGATCAGAAACCCCGTCCCCCTGGCATCAGGAATCCCCGCCCCCCTGGCATCAGGAACCCCACCCCCCTGGCATCAGGAACCCCACCCCCCTGGCATCAGGAACCCCACCCCCTGGCATCAGGAACCCCGTCCCCCCTGGCATCAGGAACCCCGTCCCCCCGGCATCAGGAACCCCGTCCCCCCGGCATCAGGAACCCCGTCCCCCCGGCATCAGGAACCCCGTCCCCCCGGCATCAGGAACCCCGTCCCCCCGGCATCAGGAACCCCGTCCCCCTGGCATCAGGAATCCCCGCCCCCCCGGCATCAGGAACCCCGTCCCCCCGGCATCAGGAACCCCGTCCCCCGGCATCAGGAACCCCGTCCCCCTGGCATCAGGAACCCCTTAAAGAGCTGGGAGGCTCCAGCATAACATAGAATGTTCCAGCACCCTGTGAGCCCCCCTTCTCCATGACAGTGGGTGGGGGTATGTTTCCCCCGCAGCTGCTCTCATATTTCTCCACCTGCACAGCCGCGTCACAGAGATCTGTGAATGAAGAAACTACAACTCACATCAGCCACCATAGCAAACGGCTTGCAGTTCTTAAAGTGTTCCTAAAGGAGAAGAAGGGGAGGGGGAAATCCTGTGGAGGGGAGGGGGGGAAATCCAG
>NW_028318381.1:0-101425 GCF_062004578.1 Staurois parvus
GGTGCAGATTCGCAGTAGTGGCGCTGTGCGCGCAGCCACTGCCTGACATGAATGGGAACTGCCTGCACAGGGATACACGGAACACACATGCAGTGAGCGTGGCCCTCGCAGGGGAAGATGCTGTTGAACAAGGCCGAACCCTCGCATCACAATAAAAATCTCTACAAAAGTGGAGTTACTCTGTAAGGTACACTATACCAGAAATCTGAATTTGAAGTTGCAGTTAGCCTAGATCAGGGATCGGCAGATGTGGCCCTTTGCTTGCCTTTATCCAGCCCTTAGGGCACTGTTCCTCCCCACTGACCCCAACGACGGGGGCCCCGTTCCTCCCCACCGACGACGGGGGCACCGGTCCCCCCACATGGGCACCCAGCACCTGTGTGTCAATTGGAGGACCATCTGTATCCCTCCCACACTTCCAGCAGGGGGCACAATGGAATTCCTAGATGGGTGGAAACACCTTAACTCCAAAGTGAGCTGGAACAACATCTGGGATTGTGGTACTGGAATCCTCAATGCCTGGAGTGGCTTATTTCACCATTAAAAGGAAAAATTGTTCACAGAAGTATAGGGACTGCTACTGTTGGTCTCCTGAAAATGCCAATTTCCTGACTTTACACCCTACAGATGTGGAACATGCATACGGTAAAGGAGAGATCTCCTCGATCAGCTTGTTCCAGGTGCGACTCGAAGCATTGAAGGTAATGCATGAGCGAGTGTGACAGCCAGATGACCAACATGCTCACTAGGAGAGGTCAGCCATGGCATCTCCTCCATTTCTATTGGAACAGTAAAGTTAACCTGACCCTAAAAACGTAAAGATAGAAGCCAGAAGCCAAAAAAAAAACAAAAAACAAAACTACATCATTAAACTTTTTTTTTTTTTTAATTATATAAGAAACTATTTTTTTTTCTTTTTTTTTTTAAACAAACCTGCAGTGCCATTTACAAAACGTTCGTTCTATACATGCAAGCAATTCTTGAACATCGAAGTCTGTGCCAAACCAATGACATGATGGCTAGTCCGGGTTTACTGGTTGACCGAGGTTCCGAATATCTCCATTGACGTAGCAGCAGCAGGGCTCTAGAACTTCCACATGTCTGCTCCTGGCGCTGGACGGCCATCATTGCTAGATTTCATCTCCGCCACGTTCAGCGTGGATTATTCCACCGACCCGACCTTCTACGCCCTCTAAGAACGAACAAAAGATAAGGATTACAGTGATTGGTAACAGCAAGGGAACACGGCTTTCGTGATTTCATCGGAGTTGGTATAAGAAGGGAAGTCCCGCTGTTCTCGGGACCGTTGGCCTTCAAGTTCTTGTGGTCAACCCTCCGGTTAAAGAAGCCCTTACGGTATGGTCCTCAGTAAAAACAATGAGGCCGTACACCAACTTCAGTAAATTTTACTGAAAACAGAAGGAGGCGTCCTAAAGTCAGAAAAACTCTGGATACCTTTATACAATGTAATCTGAACTATTCCAACCGAAGCATAATCCATGGGGGGGCTCCACTCCACAGACCCATCTCTGACCTTACTAATGTTGAGTGGAAGTTCTTGGGCACATGCCAAGCAATAACTAAATCATGAAGACTGCCCTCCCTGAACTACATGGAGGAGAAGCAGCGAATTATGGGGACGATAGTTCATGAAAACCTCACTTCTATACTAAATGAGGCTCACCTGAAATTTGTAAACAATATGGTCCCTGTGGTTAGGGTTTAACCCAGGGGTTCAGAATTAAAAATTTCCAGGAGGTCCAATAATAAAAAGGGAACTTGGGTGGAAGAAATTTTTAATGTCGCCTCCTCCCCAGCGGCGTCCTCTGGCCCCCTTTCACGTCGCCTCCTCCCCAGCGGCGTCCTCTGGCCCCCTTTCACGTCGCCTCCTCCCCAGCGGCGTCCTCTGGCCCCCTTTCACGTCGCCTCCTCCCCAGCCGCGTCCTCTGGCCCCCTTTCACGTCGCCTCCTCCCCAGCCGCGTCCTCTGGCCCCCTTTCACGTCGCCTCCTCCCCAGCCGCGTCCTCTGGCCCCCTTTCACGTCGCCTCCTCCCCAGCCGCGTCCTCTGGCCCCCTTTCACGTCGCCTCCTCCCCAGCCGCGTCCTCTGGCCCCCTTTCACGTCGCCTCCTCCCCAGCCGCGTCCTCTGGCCCCCTTTCACGTCGCCTCCTCCCCAGCCGCGTCCTCTGGCCCCCTTTCACGTCGCCTCCTCCCCAGCCGCGTCCTCTGGCCCCCTTTCACGTCGCCTCCTCCCCAGCCGCGTCCTCTGGCCCCCTTTCACGTCGCCTCCTCCCCAGCCGCGTCCTCTGGCCCCCTTTCACGTCGCCTCCTCCCCAGCCGCGTCCTCTGGCCCCCTTTCACGTCGCCTCCTCCCCAGCCGCGTCCTCTGGCCCCCTTTCACGTCGCCTCCTCCCCAGCCGCGTCCTCTGGCCCCCTTTCACGTCGCCTCCTCCCCAGCCGCGTCCTCTGGCCCCCTTTCACGTCGCCTCCTCCCCAGCCGCGTCCTCTGGCCCCCTTTCACGTCGCCTCCTCCCCAGCCGCGTCCTCTGGCCGCCTTTCACATCTCCACAGCAGCGGCCTCTGGCCCCCTTTCATAAATTCCCCCCTCCCCCCACAATGGTGTGCTCAAGCCCCCTTTCACACAACCCCCCACCCAAGAGGGGCCTCCACTGGACCCCTTTCACATCACCCTCCACAGCTGAGCCCTTCTCTCCCCCATCACATTTCTCTTCCCCCTACAGCCACATCCTCTGCCCCCATATCTCTACTGTGTGAAGGACAGTGCAAGAGGCTGGGGTAAAGAGGCAGCTCCTTAATGTCGGGACCACAGTGGTCCAGATGGGACAGCAAGTTGGTCCGGAATACAGGCCGTCATTTACGGATGCCTGGTATAACCACAATCTGAACCTTAACTGTGACCTTATTCTGGCTTTGAAGCATTAAGGTCCTCATGATGTGGGAGCATCCCACAGAGACCTCCAACAACTCTCCTTTTTTTCCTCCTACTCTACCTCAATCCCACTATTCCTGCTACCCAAGCTGGCATAACCTGACATTCTTTCGCTTGTTGTGTCCCTTAGCCTTCCTCCTCACCCACCATAAAACCAGTTAGAGTGTCACCAATGCTTGATGCAGCACCCCATCAGTTCTGTCCGTCATGCTACACCAGCCACCTCCGTATGGATACTACTATACCCCCTTTAGTCTTGAGATCAATCAGCCAGCATCTATTTCTATTATAAGCCATTATGGGAGTTCAATGGAACATATTTCTTGGAATTTTTATGTTGCACATCTGCTGTTCCACGTGATATAAAAATGATTGTTCTACTTTGTATTATAAACCTGAAAAAACCAATAAAAATACTTGTAAAAGAAAAGTTGACAAAGCACGCCACAGGCCGTCTTCCTCCAATGGTTTTCACCCCCTAGTGGGTCTTATTCACAAGGAGACCAAGCCATTCGAAATGGCGGAACATGCCAAAGAAAGGCGGCCCATGGAGTGCTTTGTCCACTGGTTTTCAATCTAGTTACGGAGGTTGCATGGATCTGCAATGCGTGGCCCGATATGGCTTCTATCGATGCTGCATTTGGGGTGCGACGGGACTCAAAGCCAGCATGGCACCTGTGGCTGGGTCAACTAGGCTGCCGTTTTGGGACAGGGGAGCAAACTACATAGAGGACTTAGATGGGTTTATAGGTGGTAATAAATATACTAGTCCTGGTCTGCTGGGTTCCTCCTACAGGACACCAGGAACCTGGAGGCCACTGGTGAAAGAAATAGCGAGATAAGAGGGTGGAGGAGAGAGTGCTGCTCACAGCTATAAGGCCGATGATGGAAAAAGGCCAGAGTGAGTGAAGAACAATGGTGGTTGAACATCTCCATTGGAGTTACAAGGAACGGTATAACCCAGGGGTGGGCAACTGTGGCCCTCCAGCTGCTGTAGAACTACAAGTCCCATGAGGCATTGCAAAACTGACAGTTACAAGCAGGACTCCCAAAGGCATGATGGGACTTTTAGTTCACCAACAGCTGGAGGGGCACAGTTGCCTACCCCTGGTGTAACCATTTCAAAATAACCTGTACTACACTGGTGTGCGGGTGCCATGGTTGCTTCTAAGTGGAGCAGAAGGCGAGCGTGGTGTAGATTACATTGCATCTTTCCACAGAATGCCAATACTGACCTGTATGCCTGCCCTCTGGGCATCTGTCCTCTGGAATATTGCCCCCTAGGCATCTGCCCTCTGGACCTCTGTCCCCTGGGAAAGTTTCCTCTGGGTCCCCTGAACCTTCCTCGAAAGTTACCCCTGTCAGTAGTGCTGATTCCTGGAATATTTGTCCTCTTGGGAAGAACCTGATAAGATGGGTGAAAAGATTAACAATGCATCATGTAGTCATGTCCAAAAATATTGCCCCCCCCCCCCAGCCTGGGATGAGTTAGCCTGTTCCCCTCAGGACAGGATGGGAGGTTCTACAAGTCAGGGCTTCTGGAGCCCTCCCACCGTTCCAGAAACTGGAGAACTTTCTGGAAGAGGGGTGGAGGCCCAGATCTGCATGTTTGAGGGACCTTGGACAATCCCCTGGAAGGAGGCTGGGCACGATGACCAGGGCAACCCTCAAATATGACAGAGCCTGGGGAGAGAGGGAAGTTGGATGGAAGATGAACTGAGAGGAAGGCTGGAGTGTGGAGCCTGGGAGGGGTCTCCAGGGAGGGGAGCCCGTCTACAGGATGATTACTGGACTGGAGGATCTTCTCTGCCCAAAGTCTCCTAGGGAGGACAACCTGAGCAGCAAGGAAGGAGCATGTTGGAACACCCTCCTAAACCTTGCAGACAGCCTTCCCAGAAGAGTTGAAGCGGTTATAACTGCAAAGGGCGGGGCCAACTCAATATTGGACCCTATGGACTAAGACTGGGGGGACATTAAAGGTCATGTGCGTGGAAAGGGCGGGGCCAACTCAATATTGAACCCTACGGACTGAGACTGGGAGGCCAGTAAAGGTCATGTGTGTGGAAAGGCTGGGGCCAACTCAATATTGAACCCTACGGACTAAGACTGGGAGGCCATTAAAAGGTCATGTGCGTGGAAGGGCAGGCGGCCCAATACTTGGGGCAATATAGTGTATGCCCTTGTGCTGCACCAAAATACACCCCACTTTGGACACAATTCACTTTTCTAAGTGCAGCGAAAGAGGACGGATCATGCGGTCTCCATTCCTGGATCATGTGATAGAAATGTAGCTGTAGAATTGATATTGCAGTGAGATAGATGGCTGCAGGACTCCAATAAGGTCACCTTGATCGTTCGTCCACGGAAGACACTTTCGTCCAGTTCTGTGGCAGTCTCTGCGGAGTTTTGTTCTGAAAATTCTATATATGCATAACTGGATACAAAGACAAAAGAAGAGCAGATCATTCATCAACATGAAACCAGTACAGAGGGTTCCGGCCACTACAGGCGCACCTCGGTTTACGAACGCCTCAGTTAATGTAATTTTCAGTTTATGAATGAAAATAAACGCCTTGGTTTATGAATTTGTTACAAATTGTGTTTGCAATACGAAGTGTATGTTGATGCCGATTTTTAAATGCAATTGCCGACTTTTTTTTCTTCCCTCGCCTCACAGAATTAGATGTCACTTTCCCTGGAGCTAAAGGATACTTTGTTTCTTTTATCTCAGGAAACAAACTAAAAAGAAACTTTGTTTCTTTTAGCTCCAGGGAAAGTGACAGCTGATTCTCTGAGCTATAGTGAAGCCGGTAATTACATTTGAAACCTGGCACTGACCTACAGTGACAGCGACTTTTTTTTTAAACTTTTTTTCTGACCTCCGGAACGGATTAATTGGTTTTCAATGCATTCCTATGGAAAACCAAATTTTTCGCAATACGAAACATCCCGGAGAACGCATTAAATTCGTAAACCGAGGTACACCTGTATGAGATTTTTTGTTTAATGTAGATGAAAGCAAGTTTTGGAAACCATATTACAATGTAGTCAAATCAAATTTTTTTTTTTTTTCCCCAAACCCTTTGGCCTCTTTCTATCCAAAACTAGGAGTTGGGTAAATGCCAGTAGGTGCAATAAGTCACCATAATCTTCTCTCTCATAGGAACATGGTGAAAATGTAGGCAAGTGCATTCTGTTTTCTCCACTGTAGATGGCGCTCTACTGGAGCAGTAATGCAGCTGGAGAGGAAATCATGAGAAAAAGTAGGTTTTATGGTTACCTCGGTTTCTGGAGCAGAGTTCCATTATCTACGTTGCATCCAGGTGACCCTAGCGGCCATCTTGGGTCAAGCAGAGCCTTTTTAAATACCTGACCCCAGGTTTTTGGTGTACACACAGGACTAGTGGAGGGAGAGCATACCTGCTCGTTATGGACAGCACTAGCAGGAGGGAGAGGTTATGGAACAATAGGAAAGAGCAGAGCCTACGTCCACACTTCCACAAGCTCTTCGGTTGGACTGGCCACGCCGTCCTCCACCTCCCTCGGCAAACACTGTCTTCAGCTCGGGCCCATCATCGCTGACTCTCCTCTGCATCGACTGCGAGTTCCCGGACGGTGACCTTCCCGCTGGGCTGTTGTACCATTTTGGAAGTTCTTCAATACACTGGTTTCTGCATTCCGGGGCTCAGTGCGATTGCTGTCGCCACCCCACCAGTACGATTCCCAGCCCCACCTTCCTATCCAATGCAAAGTCTTGTCACTTACCATGCCAAAGTTTTCATCTCATGTGGTGTTCCCTTGTCTACAGCTGACCTGTTCCTATGTTCTTTGAGCGCGAGGAAAGTGCAGCCGATAAATGTGTCTGGACACAGCTAATCGCGTGGTAAAATAGCGCTGTGATTGGCCCTTCAGCATGTCATGTGATCAGCCGTGTATGATGGACACAGCGATCACAGTTCTGGAGGACGTCATACGGCACCTTCCCAGAACTAGGCGACCACGCGGTAGCCGTCATTCGACTATAGCCCAGTCGTCAAGTGGTTAACAGAAGAGTAGATACGTTTGCAACTGACCCTTTGGAGGGCAACCATAATGCGGATGTGCACCACGAAGGAATGGAGTTTGACACCCCCAGTGCCATGGAATAACGTCCTTACAGGAGGTCTCCAACTTACAAGACGACCTCAATGCTCTGTGTAATTGGGGGGACTATGGGGCCAATGAGGTTTAATGTTGATAAATGTAAGGCTCTGCACTTGGGGGCTAAGAATATGCATCATACATACTATGGGGGTACAATGGAGGGGGGGGGGTGTCAATGGCGGAGAAGGAACTGGGGGTTCTGGTAGATCACAAGCTTAATAATGACTCCAGAGAGAGATATATTATCCCCCCCCCCCCCGGTACAAATCATTAGTAACACCTCATCTGGAATATGCAGTTCAGTTTTGGGCACCAATTCACAAAAAGAACATTTGGGAACTGGAGGAAGTACAGAGAAGATTAGATGAACTGAATTTATTCTCTACTGAGAAGAGATTAAGGGGGGTTATGATCTCCATGTATAATACATAAGGGGGGATATGATCTCCATGTATAATATATAATGGGGGTTATGATCTCCATGTATAATACAATAAGAGGGGATATGATCTCCATGTATAATACATAAGGGGGGGATATGATCTCCATGTATAATACATAAGGGGGGGATATGATCACCATGTATAATACATAAGGGGGATATGATCTCCATGTATAATACATAAGGGGGGGATATGATCTCCATGTATAATACATAAGGGGGGGATATGATCACCATGTATAATACATAAGGGGGATATGATCTCCATGTATAATACATAAGGGGGATATGATCTCCATGTATAATACATAAGGGGGGGATATGATCACCATGTATAATACATAAGGGGGGATATGATCTCCATGTATAATACATAAGGGGGGGATATGATCTCCATGCATAATACATAAGGGGGGGGGGGGATATGATCTCCATGCATAATACATAAGGGGGGGGATATGATCTCCATGCATAATACATAAGGGGGGATATGATCTCCATGTATAATACATAAGGGGGGGATATGATCTCCATGTATAATACATAAGGGGGGATATGATCTCCATGTATAATACATAAGGGGGGATATGATCTCCATGTATAATACATAAGGGGGGATATGATCTCCATGTATAATACATAAGGGGGGATATGATCTCCATGTATAATACATAAGGGGGGATATGATCTCCATGTATAATACATAAGGGGGGGATATGATCTCCATGTATAATACATAAGGGGGGGATATGATCTCCATGTAGAATACATAAGGGGGGGATATGATCTCCATGTAGAATACATAAGGGGGGGGGGGGGAAATATGATCTCCATGTAGAATACATAAGGGGG
This sequence comes from Staurois parvus, assembly GCF_062004578.1. Lineage (NCBI taxonomy): Eukaryota > Metazoa > Chordata > Amphibia > Anura > Ranidae > Staurois > Staurois parvus. Next base: position 8,388 of record NW_028318381.1, read on the forward strand.
GGGGGGGAAATATGATCTCCATGTAGAATACATAAGGGGGGGGATATGATCTCCATGTAGAATACATAAGGGGGGGGGGGGGGATATGATCTCCATGTATATTACAATAAGGGGGGGGGGATATGATCTTCATGTATATTACAATAAGGGGAGGGGAAATATGATCTCCATGTATATTACAATAAGGGGAGGGGAAATATGATCTCCATGTATATCACAATAAGGGGGGGGGGATATGATCTCCATGTATAATACAATAAGGGGGGGGGGAATATGATCTCCATGTATAATACATAAGGGGGGGATATGATCTCCATGTATAATACATAAGGGGGGGATATGATCTCCATGTATAATACATAAGGGGGGGATATGATCTCCATGTATAATACATAAGGGGGGGATATGATCTCCATGTATAATACATAAGGGGGGGATATGATCTCCATGTATAATACATAAGGGGGGATATGATCTCCATGTATATTACAATAAGGGGGGATATGATCACCATGTATAATACATAGGGGGGGGATATGATCACCATGTATAATACATAAGGGGGGGGATATGATCTCCATGTATAATACATAAGGGGGGATATGATCTCCATGTATAATACATAAGGGGGGATATGATCTCCATGTATAATACATAAGGGGGGATATGATCACCATGTATAATACATAAGGGGGGATATGATCACCATGTATAATACATAAGGGGGGATATGATCACCATGTATAATACATAAGGGGGGGATATGATCTCCATGTATAATACATAAGGGGGGGATATGATCTCCATGTATAATACATAAGGGGGGGATATGATCTCCATGTATAATACATAAGGGGGGGATATGATCTCCATGTATAATACATAAGGGGGGATATGATCTCCATGTATATTACAATAAGGGGGGATATGATCTCCATGTATAATACATAGGGGGGGGATATGATCACCATGTATAATACATAAGGGGGGGATATGATCTCCATGTATAATACATAAGGGGGGATATGATCTCCATGTATAATACATAAGGGGGGATATGATCACCATGTATAATACATAAGGGGGGATATGATCTCCATGTATAATACATAAGGGGGATATGATCTCCATGTATAATACATAAGGGGGGGGGATATGATCTCCATGTATAATACATAAGGGGGGATATGATCACCATGTATAATACATAAGGGGGGATATGATCACCATGTATAATACATAAGGGGGGATATGATCACCATGTATAATACATAAGGGGGGATATGATTTCCATGTATAATACATAAGGGGGGGGTATGATCTCCATGTATAATACATAAGGGGGGGTATGATCTCCATGTATAATACATAAGGGGGGGATATGATCTCCATGTATAATACATAAGGGGGGATATGATCACCATGTATAATACATAAGGGGGGATATGATCACCATGTATAATACATAAGGGGGGATATGATCACCATGTATAATACATAAGGGGGGATATGATCTCCATGTATAATACATAAGGGGGGGATATGATCTCCATGTATAATACATAAGGGGGGATATGATCACCATGTATAATACATAAGGGGGGATATGATCACCATGTATAATACATAAGGGGGGATATGATCACCATGTATAATACATAAGGGGGGATATGATCACCATGTATAATACATAAGGGGGGATATGATCACCATGTATAATACATAAGGGGGGATATGATTTCCATGTATAATACATAAGGGGGGGTATGATCTCCATGTATAATACATAAGGGGGGGTATGATCTCCATGTATAATACATAAGGGGGGGATATGATCTCCATGTATAATACATAAGGGGGGGATATGATCTCCATGTATAATACATAAGGGGGGAATATGATCTCCATGTATAATACATAAGGGGGATATGATCTCCATGTATAATACATAAGGGGGGATATGATCTCCATGTATAATACATAAGGGGGGATATGATCTCCATGTATAATACATAAGGGGGGGTATGATCTCCATGGTATAATACATAAGGGGGGGGGATATGATCTCCATGTATAATACATAAGGGGGGGGGGATATGATCTCCATGTATAATACATAAGGGGGGGGGATATGATCTCCATGTATAATACATAAGGGGGGGGGATATGATCTCCATGTATAATACATAAGGGGGGGGATATGATCTCCATGTATAATACATCAATGGTTCATATAGTGAACTCGGTGTAGTTATTCCCCCTGAGGTCATCACAGAGGACAAGGGGGCGCTCTTTACGTCTGGAGGGAAGAAATGTAATCTCCAAAACACGGAAAGGTTTCTTCACAGTAAGAGCTGTGAGAATGTGGAATAGACTCCCTCCAGAGTTGGTTGTGGCCAGCTCAGTGGATTGCTGGAGGAAAGTCCTGGATTCTTTCTTGGATACACAGAATATAACTGGATATAACATTATAGGGAAAGTTGATCCAGGGATATCGATTGCCTCTCGGGGGATCAGGAAGGGAATTTTTCCCCTGCAGGTGCAAATTGGATCGTACTTTGCTGGGTTTTTTGCCTTGCTCTGGATAAGCTGTGTGTGTAGGATTATACATTTTTTTTCCTTTTTTAAATGGTTGAACTGGATAGACTTTTGTCTTTTTCAGCCAGACTAACTATATGTAACACCCACTGTAGTTGCATTCAAATCATACAATAAAACCCGTACCTGCATTTATTTATTACATTTCTGCCTAGTGTTCAGCTTTAAAAACAGCGCAAAAGCAGTTTTGTTTTATTTTTTTAAATACAAATAAAAAAAAAAAAAAAAAAAAAAAAAAAAGAAGGAAGAGTTTTTAAAATCAGGCTTACCCTTTAGGATGTCCAGAGTATCTGTCACACAGAATGGTTATTCGGTTGATGGACCCACATTTGCTGAAGTGAGATTCGAGATCCTGGGCTGTACCCCCATAATCCACCTACAGCAATACGAAACACCAGCAACAAATCCGGAATTTTAGAAGTTTAAACAAATTGGAAAACCAAGATTCAACCCCATTGTGCAGATTTTTTTTTTTTTAATGCAAAGAAAAAAAAAAAAAAAAAAAAAAAAAAAAAAAAGCAAAGCATAGTGCCATGTACTCACAGAAGATTTCCCACACCCATGTGACACTAAAGGGCACCCCTGGGGCAACCAACTCCCAGGGGGTACAGCACCGCAGATTCCTGGCCTTCCCAGCCCATGGCAAGACAAAGTAGACCCATGCAAATCAGGAGGAACTGGGCCACTCCAGCCTTCTTGGGTGGATTGCTCTCATGCCCCATATGCCATGGGCGCCCCGATTTCTGTTCCAGCCTGTACTAGCCTCCAGAGACCCCCCCCCCCCCAATCATACCAGCAGGGATAGCACAGCACCAGTCATTCCTACCAAACAGGCCAGGATGACAGCGGAGCGCCCCTACTGGACACTGATGAGAACAGATCCTACACTTGACATTAGCCCAAAGGTGATCGCCCCATTGTGCAGATTTGAGCTACGCAAAGTTTCCCGGATTATTAACTACTTACATTGCCAACATATACAGAGCGTCTATCGGCCTCCCGCTTCTCTTCTGCAGTCATAGGTTGGGGAAGACCTGAGAGTGAAGACAGATTGCAATGGCTTTTCTAAAAAAAAGGTACATGGAAGAGAATAGGGGATAAAAAAACAAAACAAAAAAAAAAAAAAAAAAAAACAAGAAGAGAATAGAATGGAACCTAGAAGATAGCAGTCCTCCACATTTTGAACAGAATAAAAAAGAACATTTAAAAAAAATAGAATAGAATGCAATATAACCGTCTTCCATATTTCAAATAGAAAAATAGCAGAAATGGACAATAGAATAAAACCGTCATCCATATTTTGAATAGAACACCCCCCCCCCCCCCCAACAATAAAATACAATATAACCATCGTCCGTATTTTGAGTAGAAAAAGAACAGTAAAAAAAAAATAAAAAAATAATAATAATAATAAATAATAATAATAGAATACAACCGCCTTTTGTATTTTGAATAAAAAAAAAAAATGAGAAAGAATATAACCGTCTTCCATATTTTGACTAGAAATGAACAGAAAAAAAAAACCCCAATTGAATAAAATGGAATATAACTGTCTTCTGTATTTCTAATAGAACATAACCGTCTTCTGTATTTTGAATAGAATAGAACAAAAACCCCACAAAAACAAAACAGAATGAAATAGAATATAACAGTCTTCCATGTTTCGAATAGAAAAAAACCCAACATAACCGCCTTCCGTATTTTGAATAGAAAAGAATGGAATTAAAAAAATAAAAATGAAAATATAATAGAACAGAAAGAATATAAAAAAAGTCTTCCAAAAACGTAATATAGAATACATCCGAATTGCGTTTCAAATTTTCCGAATTGAATTCAGTTCGAATAAAATGAAACAAATTCCAAAAACAAATTAAATGAAATTTAACAAAATTATTTTAATAACCAAATGAAACAATTTTTCGTTCTGCACATATCGAACGCACAGGCGTTCCATACATCTGCATTCATGCCTGTTGGGACATAGCAGGGCGCAGCAGCTGGTCCCAGTCTGACAGCCGTGTGGGAATGTGGCCCCCGAATTCAGACCGTGTGTGTTGAGAGACACTTACCTGCATGGCTGTCAGACTGGGACCAGCGGCTGTGACCAAGGAGCTGCCACACCCCAATAGACGTAAATGGGGCTGCCTGCCCGGGGAAGCACAGAAAACCTTCTTATTCCAGGTGTGAAGGTACGGCTGTACAGAGGTACGCTTGTGTGAATGAGGCCCATATAATCACTTCCCGATCAGAATAAAAGCGACCAATAGAACACCTCTGGGTACCTTTAGGCTGCCCATAGAAGGGTGAATTTCTGTCTGAGAATGACAGGCGAAATGGGATGTTCCAGCTGTGTCCGGCATGGGGCACCCTCGGGAATTGCCGCAAACTTGCTCCTCCGGCTCGGCGGCGGGTGTAACGAACAGATTGGATTCCTCTTTCTGGAAAACAGGAAACAAATTTTTGTAAAAAAAAAGTCTCGATGAGGCCAATAAGCCCGTATGATGCCGGGAAGTTGGGAGGAATAAAACCATTTACATTGGAGAGAGCGGCGAGGAGTCAACCTCAGGTCAGGGTCTTTTGGCCATTTGTGCCCCCATTTGGAAGATTCACCTTCTCAACTTGTCCTGGTGGCCAGAACTGGAAGGGACGGAAAAATCCCAAAATGTTGACCTGTCCTGCTGTCATTTTTTATACTTTTATGTGGATGGAGTAGCTGTAACATGTCCACCATACTCATTCACATGGAAGGGGGGGGGGGGGGGTGGAAATCTGGGGGCCACCTAAACCAACGGTTGTGGGGAAGAGACCCTTGTGCCTGTCAACATGGGAATAATGCACTTTGTCCCCCATGTTGAGGGCATGTGTCCTTGTATGGTTCAGGGGGGAGGGGGTGCTTGGTCACTCCCCCCTTTCCTGACCTGCATCCTTGGATTTTGGGGGGGGGGGGGGGGAGAGAGGAAGGGGACCCCCACGTGTTTAGAAAAAAAAAAAATTTGGCATGGGGATTCCCCTCAAAATCCATACGAGTCCTGAAGGGCTTTTGTAGGAGCTCGAATCGCACCAAAAAGGATCTGTTTTAGTATCCAAGCATTACCACGAGCTTGGTCACCCCCTTTCTCCCTTTCCTGGGCTGCATCCTCAAATTTTGGGGGGGGGGGGGGGAAGGGGACCCCCCACGTGTTTAAAAAAAAATTTGGCCCAAAGGGCCACAAACACCGCTATCGGCCCGAGTGTAGTCATCACCTTCCTTCAATATGTTGCCTTTAGGTACACGTCCAATATTGCTGTGTATACACTGGGGGAGATTTAGGAACACCGGAGAGTGCAGAATCTGGTGCAGCCAATCAGCTTCTACCTCCAGCTTGACCAATGAAGCTTTGTCAATACAACCTGGAAGCCGATTGGCTCCCATGCACAGCTGCACCAGATTTTGCAACCTCCAGTTTTAGTAAATCTCCCCCAATGATGTCACTCCAACTATTCCATACTACAGTTTTCTTTGAGCCCGGAGCGGTGCGCGGTCATGGAACGGGTCACGCCAACATGGTCACCGCCACACATGTATCTGCCATTAGGAGGACTATAGGGGGTCAGTAACGTCTACCGGTCACGGGACTGTTTGTAACCGTCTCCTCAGTCATCAGATTCTTTAATCGCTCCGTCTCCTCTTCCATCTCCCGCACGCGCACCCTGATAGCCGTCAGCTCCTGGAACACACAAAAGGGAGTCAATGCGATCCTCTGGATTGCTGCAACTTCAAAAATCGGACAATCAGCCTGGAATAGGGAGGAGAATCTGCAGATCAATAGGAAACGCAATGGAGGCCTCCAAAAAGGTTGCTTTTGGCCAAGATAAGTGTAGTATGTGTTCTTATAAGTGTCCAGTAGGGGCGCTCCACCATCATTCTGGCCTTCTGCATAGTACCCTTGATTCAGGGCTGGGACAAGGGGTGGGCAGGAGGGGTGGCTGCCCTTACCCTGAGGTATCATGTGAGGTGGGGGGGGGGGGGGGGGTTGTGCTAGAAAAGGCAATATGGTAGATTTGTGTTGGAAGGGGGAATTTGGGGGGCAGCAGGGGGTAGGAAATGTTCTAAGGGGAAACACATTGTATCATTCTATACCAGGGGTATTGAATTAAAATTCACCACAGTCCGGGCATACATCAGAGGTCCAAATCTTTGCCCCCTTCACTGAAGAGTACTCTGCTCCTTTTTACATCATCCCTCCACATTACTGCCCTCAGCCCCCACATGTTACTTTCCTCAGCCCCCCCCCCCCTTACACACACATTACTGTCCTCAGCCCCCCTTCACACTAATGTCCTTTAACTTCGCCCCCCCCACTGTCCTACCTTACACAGACAGCGATTGCTAGGACTGCCTTTCATCCTAGCAACCAATCACCTACTTGTTAACCTCAGGCAGCTCCCGCCCCCCATCCAGGACTGTCCTGCCTTCCGCTGTCAGCCCTGTGAGGATGACCGTAAGACATCTGGGGGAAGAAGAGGATCTTAAATGGCAGCACTGCATGGGTCTGGATGGGACAGGGATTCGGTCCACATCCGGACCCCGGTCCGCCATTTAGCGATTCCTGTTCTATACCTTGTATTATACATTATATTATTCTATTATACATTGTATCTGTCTCACTGCAGACAGTAAACAAACACGTGAGTAAAAATAACATTAAAAACCTCAAAAAACCCAGTTAGATGAATGCAAGGCCGGTGCTACCACTAGGCAAACTAGGCAGTCGCTGCCACTGGTTTCCGTACTCTCCACCATGGCCGAACCTAGAGGAATGTTGAGGTGGGCTACAACGCCATTCCCAGGCAGGTCTTTTCATGGACTGGAGTGAGTAGGACTGGGGAGGGGGGGGGGGGACAATTGCACTAGGAGGGGGAATTTGTGCTGGGAAGGTTAATATGGAGGGGCCCTTAGGGGCAATAGACCTGGACGAAGCCTCCCTCAACCAACCAACCAATCATGAAATCACCCAGAAGACCTACCGGGTCATCCAGGTCGTCCTCCTCGCCATGGTCGACTTTGCTAGGCCCCACCTCCTGATTGTGAATCTCGTCAGCCATTCCTCCGAGTCACATCCCACTGAGGAGAGAACCGGCGGCGGGTCGGCCCACGCTCTGCGACAACTCAGGCCTGGAAGACACACAACAGTGTCAGACTCCATCAAAGAAGAGTTGTTATTATTATACAGGATTTATGGCGCCAACACTTTGCTCAGCACTTTACAATATAACGGGAGACAATACAGTAACAATACAGATCAATACAAGAGGGATAGGAGGGCCCTGATCCTGGGAGCTTACAATCTAGGAGGGAGGGCCTGATCCCGGGAGCTTACAATCTAGGAGGGAGGGGCTGATCCTGGGAGCTTACAATCTAAGAGGGAGGGGCTGATCCTGGGAGCTTACAATCTAGGAGGGAGGGGCTGATCCTGGGAGTTTACAATCTAAGAGGGAGGGGCTAGTGGTCCAAAAGGTAGTAACTGTGGGGGAGGGACTGGTAGGAGGAGTAGAAGATTCCATTATCAGCTGAGGGCAGGATAGGCTTCCCTGAAGAGATCGGTTTTCAGAGATCGCCTAAAAGTGAGCAGAGTAGGTGATAGTCTGATAAATTGGGGTAGTATTATACAGTATTTATAAAGCACTAACAGTTGGCTCAGCGCTGTACATAACAATTGGAGACAATACATGCGATAGTACAATACCAATACAATGTGATACATGAGGGGATCGAGGGCCCTGCTCCTTGGAGCTTACAATCTAGGAGGGAGGGGATGGTGGCACAGGAGGAGATAGCTGTGGGGGATGGAGTGGTAGGAAGAGTGGAGGAGGTCGGCAAGTTAGCAGGGGGTGGGGTAGGCTTCCCTGAAGAGGTGGGTTTTCAGGGTGCGCCTAAAGGAGAGGAGAGTAGGCGATAGTCTATTGGATTTGGGTAGAGAGCTCCAGAATATGGGTGACGCCATGGAGAAGTCCTGGAGGCGGGTATGGGAGGAGGAGACTAGGGAACTAGAGAGAAGGAGGTCTTGTGAGGAGCGGAGTGTGCGTGTTGGGTGGTACTTGGATATTAGGTCGGTGATGTAGTTCGGGGCAGTATGGTGGACGGCTTTGTACGTCAGTGTTAGGATTTTGATCCGTTGGGCAATCGGAAGCCAGTGGAGGGATTGGTAGAGGGGGGTGGCGGAAACGGAGCGGTAGGTAAGGTGGATTAGTCTGGCTGGGGTAGAGAGTTCCAGAGGATCGGAGAGGCTCTGGAGAAGTCCTGGAGACTAGAATGGGAGGAGGAGACAAGGGAGTGGAGAGGATGGTTTGGGTGATATTTGGTGACAAGATTGGTGATGTAATTTGGGGCGGAGTTATAAATGATTTTATAGGTTATTGTCAATGTTGTTAATTTTGTTCATTGGGTAATGGGAAGTCAGTGGAGGGATTGGCAGAGAGGGGTGGAGGGCACTGAGTGGAGGTCAGTGGAGGGATTGGCAGAGAGGGGTGGAGGACACTGAATGGAGACCAGTGGAGGGATTGGCAGAGAGGGGTGGAGGGCACTGAGTGGAGGCCAGTGGAGGGATTGGCAGAGAGGGGTGGAGGGCACTGAGTGGAGGCCAGTGGAGGGATTGGCAGAGAGGGGTGGAGGACACTGGGGGCCAGTGGAGGGATTGGCAGAGAGGGGTGGCAGATACAGAATGGTTAGTAAGGTGGAGGAGTCTGGCAGCAGCATTCATGATAGACTGAAGAGGGGATAGCCTGCGATAAGGTCGGCCAATGAGGAGGGAGTTACAATAGTCAAGGTGAGATATAACCAGGGAGGGAATAAGTTGCTTGGTGGTTTCTGAGGTTAGGAACGGCCGTATCGTGGAGATGTTGCGGAGGTGAAGTCTACAAGATTTGGACAGTGATTGGATTTGGGGCTGGAAGGACAGATGGGAGTCTAGGATTACACCGAGTACCCTAGCATGAGGGGAGGGACTGATGATTGTGTTATTGATCTTGATGGAGAAGTCGGGGGAGGGGGCACGGGCTGGGGGGAATACTAAGAGCTCAGTTTTGAAAAGATTGAGTTTGAGGAAGTGGAGTGACATCCAAGCCGATATGTCTTTTAGTAGGTTAGTTATGCGAGAGGAGACTGAAGGGGTGAGGTGAGGAGTAGAAAGATAGATTTGTGTGTCATTAGCATAGAGATGGTACTAAAAGCCATGGGAGTTTATCAAGTGACCAAGGGAGGAGGTGTAGATGGAGAAGAGAAGGGGTCCAAGGACTGAACCCTGAGGGACCCCTACAGAGAGAGGAAGTGGAGAGGAGGAGACAGAGTTATAGGCAACGCTGAAGGAGCGCTGCGTTAGGTAGGAAGAGAACCAGGAGAGAGCGGAGTCTCACAGGCCAAGAGAGTGGAGTTTGAGGAGGAGGGGATGGTGCGGTGGCCATCGGTCGGGAGGCGTACGGAGCGGTGGCCATCGGTCGGGAGGCGTACGGAGCGGTGGCCATCGGTCGGGAGGCGTACGGAGCGGTGGCCATCGGTCGGGAGGCGTACGGAGCGGTGGCCATCGGTCGGGAGGCGTACGGAGCGGTGGCCATCGGTCGGGAGGCGTACGGAGCGGTGGCCATCGGTCGGGAGGCGTACGGAGCGGTGGCCATCGGTCGGGAGGCGTACGGAGCGGTGGCCATCGGTCGGGAGGCGTACGGAGCGGTGGCCATCGGTCGGGAGGCGTACGGAGCGGTGGCCATCGGTCGGGAGGCGTACGGAGCGGTGGCCATCGGTCGGGAGGCGTACGGAGCGGTGGCCATCGGTCGGGAGGCGTACGGAGCGGTGGCCATCGGTCGGGAGGCGTACGGAGCGGTGGCCATCGGTCGGGAGGCGTACGGAGCGGTGGCCATCGGTCGGGAGGCGTACGGAGCGGTGGCCATCGGTCGGGAGGCGTACGGAGCGGTGGCCATCGGTCGGGAGGCGTACGGAGCGGTGGCCATCGGTCGGGAGGCGTACGGAGCGGTGGCCATCGGTCGGGAGGCGTACGGAGCGGTGGCCATTGGTTTTAGCTGTTAGTAGATCATTAGTGAGTTTTAGTAGGGCAGTTTCAGTGGAGTGGAGTGAGTGAAAGTCATACACGAATGGACCCGCCTGAGCGGGATGCGCAGAACACCTGTGCAGGGGAACGCCGCCCTCACATGGAGTACTGCGACACACAACATCGCTTGTTCGAGGTTTAGATGTCCTAGAAAATTGTAACATTTAAAATACAAATCTTTAGAGCCCATTCACACTTCCGGCCGGATTGGATACAAATTGAAAGTGTGGTCTAGGTTTGACCTCCTATTAGATGGTTTTTTGGTAAATCTAAAAGGAAAAAATTGTATAATGTATGGCCAGCCTTAAGCCAAGGACAGACTATGGGGAAAAAAAATAACGCTTTGGGAGCGATCGTCCAATAATCGGATCGTTGGCACACAGCTTTCGAGAGCCGACCGCGACAGCTCACATGAAAATTATCCAGAGGGACAAACATGAAGATGTTTCTTGTATGATACAAGAATGAATGATTTTCATTTACCCCCTTACCTGCCAGGCACTGCCCCCCTCCCTTCCTGCCCAGGCCAATTTCCAGCTCAGTCACACTTTGACAATTGCACGGTCATGCAACACTACACCCATATGACATTTGTATCATTTTTTTTCCCACACAAATAGAGCTGCCTTTTGGTGGTATTTAATCGCTACTGAGATGATGCGACATGGAAATCGCACAGAAACCGGTGCCAATTCCACATCAGCGTGAACACAGGCTCACAGCTAATTGACAAAGTGGTAGTCTCAGTGGTTCGGACCAGGTTCAAGACAGGATTTTTTTTTCTGTTCACAGCTGATGACATGGTGCGGTTTAGAAGCGGTTCCCATAGAAGGGCCCTCTGATCCCTCCTGTATCACCCCAGGTTCACACCTAAGCATTTTCCTCTGCGTTTTACAGAAATGCACAGAAGCCCATTTACCATGATTCCCTATGGGACAGATTCACATCTCTGCGTTTTCACCCCAGTGTGTTTTTGGAAAGGGTAGGGGGCTTTTTTTTTTTTTTTTTAAAACGCAAAACATTGCATTTTTGGTTCTATAGACTTCAATGGAAACGCTGCAGAAAAGCACGTCGTGCGTTTTTGATGCTTTTTTTTGCATTTTATTCTGCCCAGCAACAAGTTAAAGAAAAACAAAATGCAAAACGTGTCAAAAACGCACCGCAGAAACGCATACTGCATCGGTGTGAACCTAGCCTACAATTGTATTGTCACCAGAAAAAAAAAAAAGTCCTCCCACATTCAAAAGACCAGATCTGGTGTGTGTGGCTAGGTCTTCATACACCTTTTCATTCAATTCAATCCAATCAAGCAATGCGGTGCAGCCCCCCCTAGGGGCCGGGGAAGCCGAGAAAAGCATTACAAAATAAGAAAAAGAAAGGGGCGCACAAGCCTCGTGCATTACCGCGATAAAATGTTTTATTAATATAATATATCGGATGTATACTCACAAACGCCAAATTAAGACGCGCATATCAGGACAGAGCGCACCGCTGGAGATGCACGTTCTGGGAGGATGTCATACGACGCCGTCCCAGAACTGGAGAAGCGCGCTCTAGTCGTCATTTGGCTATAGTGCGGTAAGCGGTTAATCACAGTAATCGTCAAAAAGGAAAATAAATAAAATTGGCCAAAACTGCGCATGAAAAAAAAATGTGCATGAGTAGCATGAAAAAAAAAAAAAACAAAAAAAAGCAAAATCCCCACACAGCACAGACGATCATTAGTCTGATCTCATGTTGTGTACCAGGCTTTACTCTACCCAAAAAAAAAACAAGAACAAATACCCCAACGAAAAAAGAAAACAAAACCTAATCAAAAAAACAAAGAAAACAAACGCACACCCAAAAAAAACCCACAATCCCCCCCCCCAAAAGAAAAAATTATTAAAACTGCGCATGCTCAGAAAGTAAAGAACGCATGACATCACTTTTGAAGTTGTATTCTGTCCTATGAGAATCTTTGGAACTTCGTCATCTTTGATGAGACTGGCATGAAAAAAAACAAAAAACAAAAAAAAAACAACACACAAACCCCACACAATACAGATGATCATTTGTCTGATGTTCTCATGTTGTGTACCAGGCTTTACTCTACCCAAAAAGCAAAAAAACAAAAACAAAACAAAAAACACTCCCAAAATAACCCAACATCCCCAAACAAACAAACCCACCAAAAAAATAAAAAAGCAGAAAAACAAAACAAAAACAAACCTCAAAACAAAAATACCCCCCCCCCCCAAAAACAAACAAACAAAAAAACCCCCCCACACAATGCAGATGATCATTCATCTTATGTTCTCAATGTTGTGTACCAGGATCAACTCTACCCAAACCCCCCACCCCCCCCCCCCCCCCCCAAGAAGAAAAAAAAAAAAAAAAATTAGATCTACTTTACGGATTCACGTTTGCAGTAAAATGTATTGTCCTTCAAAAAGCAGTCTACCGCGGATCACTTTTCAGAGGGCAGTATATCAGTGGCCAAGGATCGATTCACATTGCTGCGACATGGGATCCAACTTGTGAGACCCCCCCCAAGTCGCATGACATGTAGCATCCCATGTCAGTCAATGAGAGCGTTCATTAGCATGACTGAAGTCGCTAGTCGCTCCGACTTCAGAAAAAGTTCCTGTGCAGGGGTGGACTGACAACTCATGGACCCCCCGGGCAATAGGGGATCATGGGGCCCCTGTGTCCTTGCCCAAACAAAAAAGCCTATGAAAAAGGGGGCCCCCTACTGACCCCGGGCCCTCGGGCAGTGCCCGAGTTTCCAAATGGTCAGTCCACCCCTGTTCCTGTGCTACTTCAAGGCAACTTCTATCCGACTTGTGCCCATAGACTTTATTGAAGCCTCCTCATCATATCAGCAACTACGCATGGCCGGCGCCTAGCGTCAGTACAACGCAAAACGCACGGGAAGGTTCCGGGGAGGACCACAGACGTGCCTAGCATGATCAAATGTTAAATAGATACATCGATGGAGGAAACAGGGGGACCGATCTACCTTCACTTTCTATCACCAGCAAATCTGCCCGACACCCTTCCGACTACACGCTGCACACGACACCCTCCGACTACACGGGATTCCCCAACTACATGCAGCACACAACACCCTCTGACTACACGGGATCCTCTGGCTGCACACGACACCCTCTGACCACACGGGATCCTCTGACTACACGGGATCCTCTGGCTGCACACGCCACCCTCTGACTACATGGGATCCTCTGACTACCTGCAGCACAGGAGACATACTCATCTCCTCCCTTATTGCACAGCTTTTTGTATTAACCCCTTCATTCCTGGCCAGGCACCCAACTCCCCCCTCCCCCAGCCCAGGGGCCCCTGCCTGCAGCAAGCCAGCAGCGCAGGGGTTAATGCAATGCTCACACCTGCCGGAGAGCAGCTTCTAATAGGTCAGGTGCAGCCCAGAGGAGGAGGGCGACCAGCCAAGGCTCATGCATGCTCCTATTTATCACTGTCGCGTCCCATAGTGCGCAGCCACCAATCAGCAGCGCCGGGAGCCCAAGCCCGGGTTCACATAGATATGATGCGGTATATTGTATATGAGTCACACGGGAACCGCACCGCATTCCCTGCAGATCACATGCGATTTGTGTGCGGTGCGATCAGAGCCGTACATTTTGCACACACTAGAATGGGATTGCAGGGGTAGTCACACCTATTCACACCTAGTCACACCTATGCGATCGCATTCTGCACATTTTGCGGACCACTTTCAGGGTGTTAACATTCACACCCGCAGAGGTTCGCATGAACGGGGTGCGATTCTGATGCATAAAATGCTACGAATTGCGCACCGCCTCAGTGTGAACCCGGGCTTAAAGGGAAAAGACGGACTTTGCGATCCGTGCATGCAGACGGCCGAACATCTGCGGCTAATTTGCTGCATTCTGGAAGCAGCAATGCTCTGCGCTACAGTGGTTGCAGGGGGACCAGACAATTACCCGCAGCCAAAATGCTGCAAAAACGCCAACTCTGGAGGCATCCGTCTAGGGTCAGCAGTGGCGCCTGCCATTGATTTATACAGATTTGTACAATTTGACAGTGGCTGCTGGCCGCATACAGTGGGGGCTGATTTGATGCCCGGCCACACCGGTGCAATTTCAGGTGCGATTTTGTGAATTGAAATCGCACCTGAGATCGCATCTAATGAATATAAATATCAGTGTGTTCACACGTGCGATTTGCTGCGGCACAATTTCTAAAGTAGTTCTTGCGTGACTTTTTCGGCAGTTTAGTTGCGATTTCACATCCATAGAATAGAATGGAAATCGCACTGCAAATGGCGAGAAATCATTAAAAATCTTCACAAGTAGCAATAAGTGCCCAGCCACTCTGGTGCGATTTCAGGTGCAATTTGCGAATTGAAATCGCACCTGAAATCGCATCCAGTGATTGCCAGTGTCTTGACACGTGCGATTTGCTGCAGAGTGATTTCTAAAGTCGTTCTTGCGTGACTTTTTCTGCAGTTTTTGTTAGGATTTCACAGACATAGAATATAATGCAAATTGCAAGAAATAGTTGAAAACCTCCCAAGTAGCAATAAAGTCTATAATGAATTTGAATGAAATTGCACACAAATCGTGTGATTTTAAATCGCAGCAGTGTGACCAATGACTTAGAAAATAAAGTCTGTAGAAATCACGCAAATCGCATGGCAAGTCGCACCCTATTGTCTGCAATTACAGCGGTCATATGGGTCTGGTCCCGACTTGGCCGGAGCCGCACCGATTTGGAAAGTAGTACATGCGCTACTTTTGGTGCGATTTGCATAGACATCTGTGTTGGATTTCTTGCAGATCGCACCTGAAATCGGCAGGTCATCCGACTTTGAAATTTACTTGGGCCTGGAAAGCGCCTCTTTGGCTGTATGGATAAGGGTGGTCATTTGCACCCCAATTGTCCCCATTGGAAAAGGAGCGGCACAAGGTGGTAAAAACAACATGGTGGTGTCCCAGGTTTCTCCTTGGGCATCTGTGAAACCATTGGAAGCAGGGCTGCTGTTATAAATCACAGGGTGACGCCTACCTGACAGGGCCCCCCGCAAACCCTCAAATATCAACCCCCCAAAAATACACTAAAATCATTATTAACGGATGTGATGGACCCAACTGGGACAGCGGCTTTTGAAGGGGACTGCACGCTAGCCTCTTGCCTACTGACCATCGCCCTTCCATCTTAAGGGGCTCTTTTCTTTGGTGGGTGCCTGGGGGGACCTCTGGAGTAGTTTACTTTGGATTCAAGTCCATGTCTCCCCAAATCTGTATCCGGGTCCCCCAGTTCTCAGAGTCTGTGTTTCGGGAAGACATGGATTTGAAACTGAAGTAAACTACCCCAAAGGTTCCAAAGTTTCCCCCCCCCCCCCCAGGCACCCACCAAAGAATAGAGCCCCCTCAGATGCCAGGGCCATGGTCAGTAGGCTAGAGGTTAGCCTGCAGTCTCCTCCAAAGGTCCCTGTCCAGGTTGGGTCTGGCATCTGACTGGACTCTATCCCTTGGTGGGTGCCTGGAGGGGACCTCTGGAGTAGTTTACTTCGGATTCAAGTCCATGTCTTCCCAAATCTGTATCTGGGTCCTCCACTTCTCAGAGTCTGTGTCTTTCGGGGAGACATGGACTTGAATCCGAAGTAAACTGCTCCAAAGTTCCCCCCCCAGGCACCCACCAAAAAAAACTCCCTTAGATGCCAGGGCGATGGTCAGTAGGCTAGAGGCTAGCCTGCAGTCCACTCCAAAAGCCCTTGTTTGGTGTGGCATCTGAGGGGGCTCTTTTCTTTGGTGAGTGCCTGGGGGGGGGGAACTTTGGAACAGATTACATCGGATTCAAGTCCATATCTCCCCAAAACACACAGATTCTGAACTGGAGGACCCGGATACAGATTTTGGGAGACATGGACTTGAATCCAAAGCCCCCCGACTGCTTCCACCTGACAGGCAGGAGTGGTCCTGTCAGTATTAGACACAATCCCGGTGTCTGCAGCCCCGGATTTTGTATTAACACCCCCCGCGCTGTCAGATCTATACGATTTACGGACCTGGCGGCAAAGTGGTTAAGGGGGCGTGGCAGGGGGTGTGTCCTATGTCTACATACTTTTGCTAATAGGTGTCCCTCATTTCCATCTCAAAAGGTTGGGAGGTACGAGGTACGTATCTGCTCCTGGCTGGGTCCGGAGTTATTGATGGAGCATTTCCCATGACTGCAGAGCTTGTCTTCGGGTCTCTGAGAGAGATGTATCCCCAGGTCTGTGCTTCAGTATGTAAGTAGTGGTCAAATTGCTGTATATTAGTAACTGAACCTGTTTATTACAATGTAGTTTATATACCACTCTATACCAATCTATTTTAGAAGCTACTAGGGAGGTACTAAAGTGCAAAGTAGATAGGCTGACTGTGTTCCAGTGCTACACCACAGTTCTGGCTGGTGAGAAGTTCCGTTCCAGGCAGGTTGGACAACAGTTGCAGGATCTCCCCATGACTGTAGATCTTGTCTTCGAAACAAAGAAAGGTGCATCTTCAGCGGCCCCTGCCACATTCATCTGGGGGTATCTTTATAAATACCTTTATATACCCGGATGTGCAGAATTCCACCAGGACTCCTATTGAGCTCTTTGCCGAGAATACAGTACCTGTGTGTACATTGGATGTATGTACTCTAAGCGGACCACTTGCTGTGTCCACCTGGGGGAGGTTAGCCCACATGTTCTCATCTGTCAGCAGCACTTTCTGGAGGTCTAACTCTCTATAGCAGGGATTTCCAAACTTTCCAAACAAAGGGCTAGTTTACTGTCTTTCAGATTTTAGGGGGGCTGGACTGTGCCATCTGGAGTACAAAATGTCCCAGGATCAATGGGCGTAAACAATCCCCCATCATTGGTGTCATTGGGAGGAATTGCACCCCATCATTGGTGTCATTGGTAGAAATTGCACCACATCATTAGTGTAATTGGGCCCCATTGTTGGTGTCATTGGGAGGAACAGTGCCTTTTATTGGTGTCAGTGAATGAAATGGTGGCCAAGGGCCATCAAAGTGCCGCATCCCTCCCCTGGGCCACAGTTTGGAAACCACTGCCCTACAACATGCTATTTGGGCTCCTAGATCCTATTGGAGAGGGTGACCTTAGTCCAATGCATGGCCAGATCTAGGGAGGTGCTGGGGTGGACTATGCCCCCCCCCCAGATTTTAGTTGAGGCCCTCCAAAGCCAAAGCTGTCTGCGTGGGGAAGAGGAGCTCTGCTGCCTGTGCCCAGGCTTTGCGCAGTGCAGAGATAGGAGCAGGAGCTCTGCTGAGTGCCCTGCCAGTTGTGACATCTGTCCTCTGCCCTACCAGCAGTGACTCCTGTCCTCTGCCCTACCAGCAGTGCCACCTGTCCTCTGCCCTACCAGCAGTGCCCCCTGTCCTCTGCCCTGCCAGCAGTGATCCCTGTCCTCTGCCTGTTGTGTCCCCTGTCCTCTGCCCGCCCGTTGTGTCCCCTGCCCTCTGCCCTGCCAGCAGGGACCCCTGCCCTCTGCTCTGCCAGCAGGGACTCCTGTCCTCTGCCCTACCAGCAGTGACTCTTGTCCTCTGCACTGCCAGCTGTGTCCCCTGCCCTCTGCCCTGCCAGCAGGGACTCCTGTTCTCTGCCCTGCCAGCACTGACCCTTGTCTTCTGCCCTGCCAGTTGTGACTCTTGTCCTCAGCTCTGCTGTCCCGTGCTCTGTTATGCTGACCCTGTACACTGCCCTGCTGACCCCTGTACACTGCCCTGCTGACCCTTGTACACTGCCCTACTGACCCCTGTAACACTGCCCTGCTGACCCCTGTACACTGCCCTGCTGACCCCTGTACACTGCCCTGCTGACCCCTGTACACTGCCCTACTGACCCCTGTACACTGCCCTACTGACCCCTGTACACTGCCCTGCTGTCCCCTGTACACTGCCCTGCTGACCCCTGTACACTGCCCTACTGACCCTGGTACACTGCCCTGCTGTCCCCTGTACACTGCCCTGCTGACCCCTGTACACTGCCCTGTTGACCCTTGTACACTGCCCTACTGACCCCTGTACACTGCCCTGCTGACCCTTGTACACTGCCCTACTGACCCCTGTACACTGCCCTGCTGACCCCTGTACACTGCCCTGCTGACCTCCCATTCTCTGCCCCCCTGACATTTTTATTGCACTCCCACATCAGACAGGCAAGATCCGGTCCTGGGCCAGTCTATCTGTCTTATCCAGCTGTATATTCCACCTTGGGCCCCAACATCCTTATTATACTAGAATTGGTGTCTGTGGACCTTGCTGAATGAGACGTTCCGGGTCCCATTGGGAGGTGACGGAGGTGCACCCCTCCAGTGTGATGTGTTTTTATCAGTTGTATGTCTTGTGATCTGTTGGGTTCTACCTGGACCTTCTCAATTCCCTAGAAGAGAATATCTCGAAATGCGTCGGAATATGAAAACGTGTTACCCAAGTTGTACTGCGATCACTAGATCTTTTATTAGCTTTGTTTCATTTTCATGTCTTTTTTGGTATCATGTGACAAATACAATTTGTAGTTTACTTATCTAGTAGTTGAAATTCCTGCAAATTCCCGGTTGTGTTGAATATGCTATTATAGGGATGTTGGCATTCTGGGATGTGGGTGGAGACACTTGTTGATGTCTTTCCGTTGTACTCAAAAGGTCGCCTCCCGGGCAGAAATGGTGACATTTTGGCATTAATATTGAAAATCTGACTGATCTGCCAGAAACCGTCTGTTATTGAAGGATGGTGATGACATGAAGCTATTTATTATCACATCGTTGTTCGGCTCCTTTTAAAATCCTGTTGATAACAGAAATCCCCCGAATGTCCGGCCTTGGTACAGACAAAGAGACACACACGGGGTACAATGGCAATTAAGGGTTAATTTCCCACATCTGTGACTTTTTACATTGAAATTAGTGTCTGTGTATAAATAGTCAATGAATTTGTTAGATCTCATGGATGTGCTGAGCAGGCTAGGTACTGAGCCATGGGGAGCAGAAAAGAACTGTCAAAAGACCTGCGTAACAAGGTAATGGAACTTTATAAAGACGGAATAGGATATAAAAAGATATCCAAAGCCTTGAATATGCCGGTCAGTACTGTTCAATCACTTATTAAAGCGGAGTTCCACTCACTCTGTAAAAAAATAAGTCAGCAGCTACAAAAACTGTAGCTGCTGGCTTTTTAAAACAGCCACTCACCTGTCCCACGATCCCGCGTTGCCCCTGCCGCAGCCCGTTTCACCGGCCATCCTCTATTCCAGGCTTCGGCATCTTCAGTTTTGGCACCAGGCTGTGCCAGCTTGCGGCTTCACAGCCGGGTGCCCACTGCGCATGCGCAAGATGCATTGCGCTTCCTGAATGGTCCTGTGGTTTTCAGGGACCTGTCACGTGTCACACAAGACTTTGGGGAGGGAGGGGGGGGGACAACTTCCGCTTCCGATCGCCTAGGCATTCACAGCGAAAGTGGGAGCGGGTACCTGTCAAATTTGGGTACCCGCCCCCCCTCCCTGCTCCCCAAAGGTGCCAATCCTTAATGGGGAGCGGGGGACCAATCTTTAAAGTGGAACTTCCCCTTTTGGGTGGAACTCCGCTTTAAGAAGTGGAAAACTCGAGGATCTCTTGATACCAAGCCAAGGTCAGGTAGACCAAGATAGATCACAGCCACAACTGCCAGAATTGTTCAGGATATAGAAAAAAAATCCCACAGGCAACCTCAGGAGAAATACAGGTGGCTCTGGAAAAAGACGGTGTGGTTGTTTCAAGGAGCACAATACATACAGTAGTTAGTCTGGCTGAAAAACGACAAATGTCCATCCAGTTCAACCATTAAAAAAAAAAAGTTATAATCCTACACCCACAGTTGATCCAGAGAAAGGCAGAAACCCAGCAAAGCACGATCCAATTTGCTCCTGCAGGGGAAAAAATTCCTTCCTGATCCCCCGAGAGGCAATCGGATATTTCCTGGATCAGCTTTCCCTATAAATGTTATATCCAGTTATATTCTGTGTATCCAAGAAAGAATCCAGGACTTTCCTCCAGCAATCCACTGAGCTGGCCACAACCAACTCTGGAGGGAGTCTATTCCACATTCTCACAGCTCTTACTGTGAAGAAACCTTTCCGTGTTTGGAGATTACGACGATACATGAACAAAAATGAGCTGCATGCAGGGGCGGACTCACCATTCCGGGAATCAGGCACCCAGGGCCCGGGGTCAGTAGGGAGCTCCATGAGATGCCCCTGGTACGTTTCATAGGCTTTTTTGGGTGTGGTTTGAATGTAGGTGAGGACACAGGGGCCCCCTGAGTTGTATGAAAGAGGCCTTTACTGCGCCAATGCCACATAAAAGCCCGGTTACAATATGTCAAACAAGACCTTGACACACCTCACCGGGCTTTTTTTTTGCGGCATTGGCGCAGTAAAGGCTTCTTTCTGGCGACTCGACCATGCAGGCCATTTTTGTCCAAGTATCGTCGTACTGTGCTAACTGAAACAACCATTTCTTTTATTTGCTCCCCATGGCTCAGTATGCATAAATAAAAGACATTTTTGGGTGCGATCGGCCCTATTTTCATTATCAATGCCAAAATTTCACCATTTCTTCACAAGTTGCAATAAAGTCTTCAGAAATCGCACACAAATCTTGTGATTTTAAATCGCAGTGGTGTGACTGGTGGCTAAAACTTAATTTTTTTTTAAACTCCTTGGCGCCGAGCGTACGCAAATATGTGGCCTTTTAGCGGCTGGGCCCTAGTGCCGAGGAGCCGCATGTTTGCGTACCCAATGTAAGCAAAACGTGCGCCGAGAGCGCTCACCCTGCACGCTCCTGGCACATTTACCAGCGCCTCATGGAAAGGTCCCAAATGCTGCTTGGGTCGGGAGCTTTTCGATCATGTCACATGACCCTAATCCCCACCCCGTCTCCTGGTGTCACCAACCCCTTAGAGGGCCAGGAGGCTCCGGCACCAAGGAGTTAAATTACCAAACATGTCATACTTACCTGCACTGTGTAATGGTTTTGGTCTTCTTTTCAGGTCCCCTCCCCCTCGAGCAGTGCCCCCAGGGAAAGCCGCTCGCCCTGGGGGCACCACTGCGTGGAGGTTGTGCAAACTGTATATAGGGTTTTGATGGGAATTTCTAGTAATAGTCATTAGTAAGACAAGACACGGCCTCTGTATTAAACTTTCCTTTATGACACAGATACAGATCACAGAACAGACATTGATCTGAATGAATGATTACAGCTGCCACAGATTAGACGTATAACACATTGAGATACTAGCATGCAAAGATACACAGCTCCATGTCTGCCGGGGCCACAACGACCCTGCCTCCCACAACAAGAACACACCTATCCTTTCCACGCGGCAAATTCGGCTCCGCAGTCTTCTTAAAGAGTCCCTTCTATGAGATCGGCTGACCTTGGATGGTTCCCCAACCCCTATAGTACTCTTGGGATGTCTGGGATCAACACAGAATTGCTTCTGATAGATAGAAAGGACATAAAAGATGAAGAGAATTCATTAGGACTCAACATGAGGAGTAATTAATTATGACTCATTAATGGTAAACTCCATCCAAATCTTGTATTTCAGGTGCGCATCACATCATGGCTTCTTATAGATTGGCCCATACAGTAGAAGACCTTCTGTGGGTGGTGAGGTGAAGGGACGGATGGTGATGTCACAACAAAAGTCCAAATACTATGACATCATCAGCACAACATATTCAAAGAGGAAGAGGGGACATTTGTCTGTCATCCATTAGAAGTGACGTTTGGAGGCCAGTAAGGACCTCAAGCAGCAGTAACAGTCACTGGTGCCTAAGGAAGAGGTCCCTAGTGGTCTCAAAACATCACTTCTTAAATGTCCTTTCTCCATCCATCAATATGGTGTGCTGGTAATATGTCATTTGGGCTTCTTTTAGAGACTCAGTTGTGGAGGTTTTGCTGCAGTAAGTTATGTCTCTACCGCTGAAACAATGGTGTCATTGGACTCCAGCTCTTTGTTCTACATGGTAGAGAACCAAAGAAGAAAGTCAACATCAATTGGCTTTGTATTGCTGAAGGCCATTGGGTGGATCTGAAAAATCTGGTGCTGACTTTATTGCCATAGAGAATGCTATATATAAGAAGGTAATGTGATACAACTTGGTGGTAGCCACTGAAAACTAAATGATCACAGATGCCAAAATAAAATATTGGTGAAAGCAGGCCCATAGTTTGCAACAGGGTTTCTCAACCAGGGTTCCATAGAGTGCTAGGGTTCCTCCAGAGGTTGCTAGGGGTTCCCTGAGCAATGTCTGCCTCTCAGATACGTTCCCACTGACACCATAGATCTTTTTAGCTATCTGTAAGGGGGGAATTCTTCCCAATGACCACAAGTGTAAGAAGCATTCTTCCCACTGACCACCAATGTAAGGGGTAATCTTCCCACTGACCACCAATATGAGGGACATTCTTCCCACTGATCACCAACGTAAGGGACATTCTTCCCACTGACCCCCAATGTAAGGGACATTCTTCCCACTGACCCCCAATGTAAGGGGAAATCTTCCCACTGATCACCAATGTAAGGGACATTCTTCCCACTGATCCCCAATGTAAGGGGAAATCATTCCACTGACAACCAATGTAAGGGACATTCTTTCCACTGATCACCGATGTAAGGGACATTCTTCCCACTGACCTCCAATGTAAGGGATATTCTTCCCACTGACCCCCAATGTAAGGGACATTTTTCCCACTGACCCCAAATGTAAGGGACATTCTTCCCACTGACCCCCAATGTAAGGAACATTCTTCCCACTGACCACCAATGTAAGGAGCAGTCATCCCACTGAACCCCAATGTAAGGGACATTCTTCCCACTGACCCCCAATGTAAGGGACATTCATCCCATTGAACACCAATGTAAGGGACATTCTTCCCACTGACCCCCAATGTAAGGGACATTCTTCCCACTGACCCCCAATGTAAGGGACATTCTTCCCACTGACCACCAATGTAAGGGACATTCTTCCCACTGACCTCCAATGTAAGGGACATTCTTCCCACTGACCACCAATGTAAGGGACATTCTTCCCACTGATCACCAATGTAATGAGCATTCTTCCCACTGACCCACAATGTAAGGGACATTCTTCCCCTGACCCCCAATGTAAGGGACATTCTTCACACTGACCACCAATGTAAGGGACATTCTTCCCTCTGACCTCCAATGTAAGGGACATTCTTCCCACTGACCCCCAATGTAAGGGACATTCTTCCCACTGATCACCAATGTAAGGGACATTCTTCCCACTGACCTCCAATGTAAGGGACATTCTTCCCACTGACCACCAATGTAAGGGACATTCTTCCCACTGACCACCAATGTAAGGGACATTCTTCCCACTGATCACCAATGTAAGGGACATTCTTCCCTCTGACCTCCAATGTAAGGGACATTCTTCCCACTGACCCCCAATGTAAGGGACATTCTTCCCACTGATCACCAATGTAAGGGACATTCTTCCCACTGACCCCCAATGTAAGGGGCATTCTTCCCACTGACCCCCAATGTAAGGGACATTCTTCCCACCAACCTCCAATGTAAGGGACATTCTTCCCACCGACCACCAATGTAAGGGACATTCTTCCCACCGACCACCAATGTAAGGGACATTCTTCCCACTGATCACCAATGTAAGGTGCATTCTTCCCACTGACCCCCAATGTAAGGGACATTCTTCCCACTGACCCCCAATGTAAGGGACATTCTTCCCCTGACCCCCAATGTAAGGGACATTCTTCACACTGACCACCAATGTAAGGGACATTCTTCCCTCTGACCCCCAATGTAAGGAGTATTCTTCCACTGACCATCCCACTAATGTATCAGGAGTTGTAGATATAGTCATTTTTAGCAGGGGTTTCCTGAGACCAGAAAGTTATTTCAAGGGTCCCTCTGGTTATACCAACTAAAAAACAAACAAAAGGTTTGGCCACAATCAGATTTTGACTAAAAGGGATAAGGAACAGTTATGAGTAAGAAAAACTCACCAAATATATTACAATCTGATTGTAAAATCTCCTTTAGATCTACCAACATCTATGTAGCATGAGCGCCTGCCCAACTGGACATAAATGAACAGGATGTTACGGTAGACGCTAATATTACATGATTTTAGGAAAAACTCAAAAGTTGTACAAAGACAGTCCTGCCAGACTGTAGGGTGAATGGAGAGTTTAGGGTGTTTAAACAATTCTGTAGCCAAAAGCCAGTCCTAATGATCCTATTACTGCAGAGGCATTGCATATTAGCTTTGGTTGGGTCCTGATGATACTTGAAACAAAACCACCAAAAGAAAGATCCTCCAAGTCCCAATCTTGAGATACCTATGATAAGCTAGGGGAGTCACTGGTACTGCATCAGAACATCAAACAATTCAAATAAAAACCTGCTTTAGACTTAATCCTAGTGTGAATTTACAAAAAAATGTTTGTAAATTCTCACTAGGGTTCAGTGAGTCTAAACCAGGTTTTTATATGAATTGTTTGATGTCCTGATGATACAGAACCAGCAAAGCCAGAAAAATCTTGTTCTCAACCATCTATGGCCTTCAAAAATGGTAACTCGACTCAACATTGCTATTTGACTTTTTTTTTGCAGTTGAGTGGCAACTCTCAAGAACTCCAAGGACAACCTATTCCTACTAAAACGTTCAGTCCTCCCCTACTAACATCCAATACAGAACAAGATAATTTGGTCATGCTTTTCTGATGCAGACTAGACTTTCTCAAACAGGGTTCCTCAGAGGTTGTTAGGGGTTCCTTGAGCAATGAGCAACTTCTGCCTCTCGGATGAGTAACCACTGACACCAATGTTTTTTTTTAGCTATCTATAAGAGGGGGGTACTTCCTTCTGACCCTAAATGTAAGGAACACTCTTCCTTTTGACCAACACACTAATGTACTATGTGTTGTAGATATTATCAACAGGGGTTCCCTGAGACCAGAAAGATATTTCAAGGGTTCCTCCACGTTAAAACGGTTGAGAAAGGCTGATGTGGACAAAATAAAAAGGAGGAGACCGGATGAGAGGGGTTGACACCTTCATTATGGCCTTGTGACAGGGCAGAGGCACAAACTACTACAGAGATAACTCGCTGATATAGAAAGCTTGAAAGGGATCCAACTCACCTGGACCTACCCAAAACAGACAGATTAGTTTTGGATGGAGTTGACCTTTAATGAAAACCCATCAGTACAGAAAAATGGTAGCTGCTGTTGTTGACGTATTTTTTTGAGGTGGAAGCTTCAAAGATGTCATCCTTATCCTTCCTTCACTACTTTGTGGGTCATTGACCTGAATAAGTTACTTCTTCACCTTCTTTTGCTGCTTACCTGTTCCAGTAAATTATAGTGAAGCAAGGAAAGCCTGACAGCCCCGATCCTTGCACATTGTCTACACTATATGGGCAAAGGTTTATGGATGGAACTGTTGGCCGTCCCATTTCAAAACCATGGGCATTAATTTGAATTTACTTCCCCCCAATCCCTTCCCATAAGAGCTACACCCTTTTGGAAAGGCCTTCTACAAGATGTTGGAGTGTGCCTGTGGGAATGTGAGCCCAATCAGCCAAAAGAACATTTGTGAGATCAGGTATTGACGTTGGATGAGAAGGCCTGGCTCACAATTGATGTTCCAATTCACCGCAGAGGTTTTCAGTAAGGTTGGCTCTGTGTAGGCCACTTGTTACCTCCACACCAAACCATGTCTTTATGAAGATGTTGAATGAAAAGACCTTGCTCATTCCAATTCATCCCAAAGATGTTTAGTAGGGTTAAGGTCAGGGATCTGCGTAGGCCACTCATGTTCCTCCACACCAAACTTATCAAACCATGTCTTTATGGTTTTGGTTCACCCGGATTAGGCTTAGTTATAGCGCTACCTCTATGAATAAGCCTAGTCATTTGTGAGATTGGGTATTGTTATTGGATGAGAAGACCTGGATCACAACTGGCATTCTATTTTATTTCAAAGATGCTGAGTAGGGTTGAGGTCAGGGGCCAGGGCTCTGTGTAGGCCACTTGTGTTCCTATACACCAAACCATGTCTTTATGAAGATGTTGAGTGAGAAGACCTTGCTCCTTCCATCTCATCCCCAAGATGTTCAGTAAGGTTGAGGTCAGGGCTCTTTGTAGGCCACTCATGTTCCTCCACGCCAAATCATATCTTTAGGAAGATTTTGGATGAGAAGACCTTGCTCCTTCCAACTCATCCCCAAGATGTTCAGTAGGGTTGAGGTCAGGGCTCTTTGTAGGCCACTCATGTTCCTCCACGCCAAATCATATCTTTAGGAAGATTTTGGATGAGAAGACCTTGCTCCTTCCAACTCATCCCCAAGATGTTCAGTAGGGTTGAGGTCAGGGCTCTTTGTAGGCCACTCATGTTCCTCCACGCCAAATCATATCTTTAGGAAGATTTTGGATGAGAAGACCTTGCTCCTTCCAACTCATCCCCAAGATGTTCAGTAGGGTTGAGGTCAGGGCTCTTTGTAGGCCACTCATGTTCCTCCACGCCAAATCATATCTTTAGGAAGATTTTGGATGAGAAGACCTTGCTCCTTCCAACTCATCCCCAAGATGTTCAGTAGGGTTGAGGTCAGGGCTCTTTGTAGGCCACTCATGTTCCTCCACGCCAAATCATATCTTTAGGAAGATTTTGGATGAGAAGACCTTGCTCATTCCAATTCATCCCCAAGATGTTCAGTAGGGTTGAGGTCAGGGCTTTGTGTAGGCCACTCATGTTCCTCCACACCAAACCATATCTTTATGAAGATTTTGGATGAGAAGACCTTGCTCATTCCAATTCATCCCCAAGATGTTCAGTAGGGTTGAGGTCAGGGCTTTGTGTAGGGGACTCATGTTCCTCCACATCAAACCATCAAACCACGTCTTTATGGATATTTTATGGGTGTCCACATCCCTTTGCCCATACAGTGTACCTTAATCAAGGGTATGTGCATGTCATATATAAAACAACATTGTGGTTCTAGGACTTTATCTTCAGATTGAAGTCCATCACAGTAGCCCAGGTACCTTCTGATAGCGGAGAGAACATTAAACAAACAAAAAATGTGAATAATCACCATTTAGACTCCCAACATTCAGGACTCCGAAACTACAAGACTGCTTTTTCTTTTTCTCCAACATTACAATAGAACGAGGACAGAGAAAAGGGACTGATGCCATTTGGCAGTGTGACAGAAAACACCATATAGAAACTCTCCATGATGCCACCGAAATCTACATCTGTATTGGTTTGTGGAGGCCTCTGCAGATCTAAAAATGAGCAAGAGAGCTGTCATCTTTAAAGCTACGACCTCTAAGGAGCCTCCAGCTGTGAGGTCCCGGTTCACTAATCCTCGGGACAGAGTATGATATATTTAAAGCTGCTTTTTTTTTTTTGTTTCAAAGTAAAAAGTCTAGGACAGAGGTTCCTGGGGACTGTCCAACATCCTTTCCCACGATGACATTTTGGTATAAACGCGAAGCTTGGATGGCCTTTTTTTTTTCAGTTCCATACACGGCTGTGAACTTAAGAGGTAGTGCAAGAGAGTCTTCGAAGGGCAGTAATCCATGCTGTGATCGAACGTCCAAAACTCCTCCAATCCTGCTCTAAATAGGCGGGGAAGAGAGTGAATTTGATGATTGGATATCTTAGCACTTGGCAAACGATAAGAACGGGGGACCAGCCTTCGTGGATACCACAAACGTGGGTAAAAATAACAGAGTAGGCCACGGTACACAGCAACAGACAATTGTAAGCTACAAAGATGGACGCCACCTTAACAGCAATGGCGGTAAAAGAGCGTCAAAACATACAATAGCAGAGGAAATCAGAGAGTATTAAAGACACGGCAGGTTCGTCTCTTTATACACACACCAAATATTTTATATATTACTTTGTTTTCTTTTTCATTTTTTTTTTTTTACCATAAGATGTATAAAAATAAATTTTCCTTCGTATCTGACTACAGCGAAGAAGCAGATGAACAAAATGGACGACGGACTGATAATAATCATCCAATTCTAGCGGTTTTTAATATGCGGCGTGATTTTTTTTTTTTTTAAAGTACAAATAAATATGGTGCAACTTAATATTTGTATGTCGATCATTTACAGGAAAGGCCGAATAATGCCTCAGCCAATGGAGCGCCTGCTGATGCTGTCATTGCTGTCTATTGGCCAGCAGGAGTCACTAGAGTGGTTCAAAGTCCATTTGGTTGAAAACCAGTAGAAGGCGCTGCCAAGAACAACCAATCCGGTGTTAGCTTTCCTTCTTTAAGAAAGGACAAATGTGGGTGGGGCAGGTTGCTACGGGCAATACTGCAGTGACTCTTTGCGAAATGGGCGATTTAAAGGGTCACTCCATCTGAAAGGGATAGTCCAGATTTAGGATCATCCTGGTAAGTTGAATCACTCAATCACTTTTTGACTCTGTGGTTGTAAACCCTTCCCCGTGCAGTGACTGGCCTCAGGTGATACACAGAGATGACACAAATCCTCCTACATAAGGTGTACCTGTTTATCTGTAGCCCTCTCTCCTCTACATCCATCCAAAGTCCAGAATTTATAAAACTTGTCTGAGCTTTCAGAAAGCAGGGAAGGGGGTGGAGAACTGAAGTTAAACTCTGTAGATATCAGTGAGGAGTACTCTGATTGCTGATTGGAGGGGAGGGACCCCCCTTTCCTACAGCACACAGGAACAGAGCTGAGACTGCCAATCGTAGGCTGTGTGTTGGAGCTCCCTCCCCTGTCACCATTTTATCTCTTGGTGTCAGGAAAACTTGTCAGAAGTGGCTCATGCTGATAGCAGAGGAAGGAGGCAGCAGACAGAAATGACACTTCGGGGTTTACTAAAGGCAAATAGACGGTGCACTTTGCAAGTGCAGTTGCTCAAGAGCTTAGTGAATGAGGTAAAGCTTCCCTTTGACAATAAAAACCAATCACGTG
This sequence comes from Staurois parvus, assembly GCF_062004578.1. Taxonomy (NCBI): domain Eukaryota; kingdom Metazoa; phylum Chordata; class Amphibia; order Anura; family Ranidae; genus Staurois; species Staurois parvus. The sequence continues at coordinate 38,089 of NW_028318381.1, forward strand.
CAAGGAAAAAAAAAAAAAGGCATTTTTACTTGCACATGATTGGATGATGAATATCAGCAGAGCTTCTGCTCAATTACTATATTTACGCAGGAGTATTTTGTTACAGGAGGGTCTATTGTTGGTGGAGGAGGATCTATTGTTTTTGGGGAGTCTATTGTTGTTTGAGGAGAACGTATTTTTGAACTGGCTTATTGGCTTAACTGGCTTATTTTATTGCAGGGTGGCCTATTATTGCAGGAGGGGGATCTATTGTTGCTTGGAGGGTATTTTGTTGCAGGAGGGTCTGTTAATGCTGGAGGAGGATCTATTGTTGCCTGGGGGAGATTTTGTTGCAGCAGGGTCTATGGTTGCTGGAAAGGGGACCTATTGTTGCTTAGGACTATTTTGTTGCAGGAGGGTCTGTTCCTCGGGGGGGGGGGGGGTTATTTTGTTGCAGGAGGGTCTATTTTTGCTGGAGGTGGATCTATTCTTTCTGCCTGCAGGGGATCTATTTTACTACTTTTCTTGTTATCATTAAAAAAATTCAATACAAATTATTTAGCACCACAAAATGATACTTGGTTCTGTATTCTCTAAAAGAGGTGGTACTGGGAGGTGGGTAGATGGAGGAACCAAGGGACGGTGCTCAGAAGTGGGTTGGGGGTTGAAACCAAGGGACGGTGCTCAGAGGTGGGTAGAGGGAGGAACCAAGGGACGGTGCTCAGAGGTGGGTAGAGGGAGGAACCAAGGGATGGTGCTCAGAGGTGGGTAGGGGGTGGAACCAAGGGATGGTGCTCAGAGGTGGGTAGGGGGAGGAACCAAGAGATGGTGCTCAGAGGTGGGTAGAGGGAGGAACCAAGGGATGGTGCTCAGAGGTGGGTAGAGGGAGGAACCAAGGGATGGTGCTCAGAAGTGGGTTGGGGGTTGAAACCAAGGGACGGTGCTCAGAAGTGGGTTGGGGGTTGAAACCAAGGGACGGTGCTCAGAGGTGGGTAGGGGGTGGAACCAAGGGACGGTGCTCAGAGGTGGGTAGAGGGAGGAACCAAGGGATGGTGCTCAGAAGTGGGTTGGGGGTTGAAACCAAGGGATGGTGCTCAGAGGTGGGTAGAGGGAGGAACCAAGGGATGGTGCTCAGAGGTGGGTAGAGGGAGGAACCAAGGGATGGTGCTCAGAGGTGGGTAGAGGGAGGAACCAAGGGATGGTGCTCAGAGGTGGGTAGAGAGAGGAACCAAGGGACGGTGCTCAGAGGTGGGTAGAGGGAGGAACCAAGGGATGGTGCTCAGAAGTGGGTTGGGGGTTGAAACCAAGGGATGGTGCTCAGAGGTGGGTAGAGGGAGGAACCAAGGGATGGTGCTCAGAGGTGGGTAGAGGGAGGAACCAAGGGATGGTGCTCAGAGGTGGGTAGGGGGTGGAACCAAGGGATGGTGCTCAGAGGTGGCTAGAGGGAGGAACCAAGGGATGGTGCTCAGAGGTGGGTAGAGGGAGGAACCAAGGGATGGTGCTCAGAGGTGGGTAGGGTCGGAGACAAGGGATGGGCCGCTGCACCTATTCTAAACTGACCCCTTGTTCAGGTACTTTGGAGACCCCTGTAATAAAGGAGAACCATTTTTGCTGATTCCCCGGCGTGCCGGCTCTTTCCTGCGCTCTGCATGGCAATGCTCTATGGGTGGGGCAGCCCGGTGCCATTCATTGTGAATCGCTCCCCAGTGCACTGTACAGTGGTGCCCAACACACCACAACACATTTCCCATGCACTGTGGAGCTCTACACTGTTAAAACAAAAAAGGATCATGTACACTTCCTCATCTGCTGTGGTGCACCGGTAGCCCATTCAAAGGGATGGCTGACTTAATGCAACGCACGTTAACACGCGTTATTTATGTGTGCGCATGAACACGCCGCAATGGCACACCTAACCATCCCTGGGCCCCCAAGAGATTCGCTTTTCAAGTCATTTACTACAATGAGGGATGAGATACTCAGAAAATGAGAGTATGGCGGGGCAGACCAGGCAATGTAAATTGTCGCTTTTCCAGAGGATGATGGGCGTGAGCAAACGCAAAAATGATGATAGGAGACTCATATGTTCAACCAATCAGAATTGTTCCTGGCAGACGGATCATTCATCTGCACAGTGAGAAATTCCGATCAATAGGCCGGTAATATATCTGAAAGGAATCTACTTTACGGCTTTGCTGCACATGACAGATTGGAGCTCCATTTATCAAAGTGTCTGAAAGAAGGACTGTTGTCATGACCTGTGAGGACCGCGAGGAATTTCACCTCCATTAATGTATCGGCTAAGGACAACAGAAGCTGACTAGTATCTTTATGACACCTTGAGAAGTAAAGCCAACAAATAGTTTCCTTTTATGTATCATATTGTGCCACATGGCCACAAAGTCACTATTGCCACCAAGTCCAGACGACCACCCATGGGAACTATGCTGGGCTCCCCCCTCCATGGCAATGGGTATTCTCCCTCTATATCTTTTGGACAATAAATGGGATCATCTAATGAATGGGATCATCTAATGAACGGGATCATCTAATGAATGGACTCATCCAATGAACGGGATCATCTAATGAATGGGATCATCGAATGAATGGGCTCATGTAACGAATGGGCTCATTTAATGAATGGGATCATCTAATAAATGGGCTCATCTAATGAACGGGTTTATGTAACAAATGGGCTCATTTAATGAATGGGCTCATCTAATGAACTGGATCATCTAATGAATGGGCTCATGTAATGAACGGGTTTATGTAACAAATGGACTCATCTAATGAACGGGCTCATCTAATGAACGGGCTCATCTAATGAACGGGCTCATCTAATAAATGGACTCATCTAATGAACGGGCTCATCTAATAAATGGACTCATCTAATGAACTGGATCATCTAATGAACGGGCTCATCTAATAAACGAGATCATCTAATAAATGGACTCATCTAATGAACGGGCTCATCTAATGAACGGGCTCATCTAATGAACGAGATCATCTAATAAATGGACTCATCTAATGAACGGGCTCATCTAATGAACGAGATCATCTAATAAATGGACTCATCTAATGAACGGGCTCATCCAATAAACGTGCTCATGTAATAAACGGGCTAATCTAATGAATGGGCTCATCCAATGAACGGGCTCATCCAATGAACGGGCTCATCTAATAAATGGCCTCATCTAAGAAACGGGCTCATGTAATGAATGGGCTCATCCAATGAATGGGCTCATGTAATGAATGAGCTCATCTAACGAATGGGCTCATCTAACAAATGGGCTCATGTAATGAATGGGCTATTTTATTGAATGTACTCATCTAATGAATGGGCTATTTTAATGAATGGGCTCATCTAATGAATGGCTTATCAAACAAAAAGGGGCCATTTATAAGAAAGTGTCTGAAGATAGAACTGTATTAAGCACGGCAACTAATCACATTTTCCTTCTACAGTACAAAGAGGACGGCACAAAGTAACCAAGAGCAACCAATCAGCTTTCAAGTCTTAGAGGGGGGCCGGCTAATCCATGCGGCCTACGATTGGCTGCTCCAGCTCACCGTACGTCTCAGCCTATTGCGCTCTATAATAAGAGCTCCAATCTCGTATTTCTGCCACCGTTCCTCTCTGCGTGGCGCCATCCCTCCCCCCGCCCACCCGCTTCATTTTTCGTGGTCGTTTTGCGTCTTACATAAATTTGCAGCGAACTCCCCGGATCCATCAGTAGCCTCGCACTTTTCATATTGCACTCGTGTCCCCTACATGGGAATTCTTCATTTTGCTTTTATAAATAGAAAAGAAAAAGAAAAAAAAAAACTGTACAATCTCGCCAAACGTGGGCTGAAGTCTGTGAGCCAGGAGGAGCCCTGGATTCACCTCCCACCAGTTCCCCCCCACCCCCACCCACCCCCTCCCCCCAAAGGGGTGCCTTGTCCACGACCGTCCATGAAATATTTGGGGTGTTTCTGCAGGCCGTCGGGGCGAGCAGCAGAGGTTGGTTGGAGCGAAGACACCTATACATACAAATGTCATCGTCTTTCCGATCGGGACGGAAGTTGTGTCTTTGTTGCCTTTTTTAAATTTTCTTTTAATCCAAGAAGTGGAGGAGGGGGGGGGCGTTGGGGTCCTGAAAAGCCGAGCAACACAAGAGGCGTCTGCTACAGGAGAGGTAGGTAGGAGGAGATCGATCTGGAAGTGCAGCACTGGTGGTGCCTCTTTGGAGCACTCCTTCCTCTTGCCGAGCGCCCAGCGGAACTCCCGGAACACTTCGCCGTTTCCACTCCAGGAATTTCCCTCCCACTCCTCCCGACATGGCGGACCGGGCTTTGGCAGGGCTGGCAAAAACAAAAACCCCCAAAAAGTTTTGGGGTAGGGTGTCGTGATTTTTGGATTTCTCTTTAAGAGGTGTTCTTGGTGTCGGACATTTCTTGGCTGTCTAGCAAGGTAGTTTCATTTGTATTTCTGGTTTATGGTTTTTTGTTTTTTTGGATTTCAATTTCATTTAAAGCCAAAGATTTGAAAGCAGTTCTTAAAAATAACAAAAATAAAAAAAACCCAAAAAACAAAAAAAATCCCCCAATCCGCGATCTTTTGCATCCCCTCCATGGGATATCCATTCCTACATTAAGAGGCGAGATGGGCTTCATATGGGCCAAAACCAAACCACACGGACATGCAGGTCCTAGCCCACCCAAGTAGAGGGGGTAGTCGGGCGGGGGGGAGGGGGTCAGGTAAAGTCTTGACGGGCACTACTATATACCAGCAGCAAGGCTGACCAGTGCAGGTCGCTGTGTGTCCAAGTGGTCGGTCTCTGTCCTGGGATATGTATCGCGGGAGGTCCCAGTTTAGCGGGAAGCCGTGTCTAACAGAAGAGGCGTGGCGGGGGTCCCAGATCGAGAGGCAGAGCTGCTTGCGGTGGGGCTGGCTGCGGGCGTGGCAGGGGTGGTTGGCGCTGGTGGTGCACTGGGAGGGTGGTGCATGGATTGGCCGCATACGTGATGATGTTTCTCCCAGTCCTTGTGTTGGCAGAAGGAGCCGCAGTATCGTGCTGTGTTGCAGCCGCTGCAGGTCTCACTTGCTTTCCGGCCGCAGTTCCAACAACTCTACAAAAAAAAAAAAAAAGAAGAAAATAGAGAAAAATTTGACGCAATCAGCAGAAGCAGAAAAAACGTTTGGCTCCTGTTATTGGAAGTTACAAAATGATACATTGTCCCCTAACGGGGTCTCCAAAACTGACCAAATACACGTGCAGACCTTTAGTGTTTGGTCAGCATTCAGCTTTGCTCAGCAGCAGATTCCCGAGGCAGAGAGAGTGACAGACTCACCTATAGGAAGGCCTCAGCCCAATAATCAGGTCCGGCCACCACCCACATGGGAGAAAAATATATTTAAAAAATATTCTTCCCAAATAAATTGACATATATTTGGCCGTATTCAATATATTTAAAAATATATATATATAAACTGTATGTTAAATTGCATTTTTGTTACAAAAGATATAAAAAATTGTTCTAAAAATACATTTCAAATATACTGTATGTCTTTAAAAATACAAAATCTACATTTTTGGAATGCATTTACAAATATATGTAAAAATAAATGGTATATAAAATATATTTTACCATTTATTTTTACATATATTTGTAAGTGCATTCCAAAAATGTAGATTTTGTATTTTAAGAAACATACAGTATATTTGAAATGTATTTTTAGAACTATTTTTTATATCTTTTGTAACAAAAATTCAATTCAACATACAGTGTATATATATATATATTTTGAAATATATTCAATATGGCCAAAATTGTAGCTTTTTAAAAATATGTCAATATATTCAGGAAGAATATTTTTCAAATATATTATATATAATATATTTTAATATATTTGAAAAATATTCCTCCTGAATATATTGACATATTTTTGGAAAGCTACAATTTTGGCCATATTCAATATATTTCAAAATATAATTCAATACCTCCAGCACACCCCAGCATCCCTTGCCGCTACATACATTCAGTGCTGGAGGTGCCGGAACTGCGTTCCCACTGAAAAAATCCCTGAGGAAGACAATACTAATCCCCAGTCACTGACTTTTTAAAAGTCAGCAGCTCTAGTTATTTGTAGCTGCTGACTTGAAGAAAACAAAAACAAAGTGAAGTTCCCCATTAACAATCATTGCTGTAAATAGCCACTTTTGTTCCTAACTGGCTGCAGATTAAAATGGTGTACCCAGAGGAGCCAAGGGACGGTGCTCGGAGGGGAGTAGAAGGTGGAACCATGGGACAGTGCTCAGAGGTGGGTAGAAGGTGGAACTAAGGGACGGTGCTCGGAGGTGGGTAGGGGGTGGAACCAAGAGACGGTGCTTGAAGGTTGGACCAAGGGACGGTGCTCAGAGGTGGGTAGAAGGTGGAACCAAGGGACAGTGCTTGGAGGTGGGTAGAAGGTGGAACCAAGGGACGGTGCTCAGAGGTGGGTAGAAGGTGGAACCAAGGGACGGTGCTTGGAGGTGGGTTGGGGGTGGAACCAAGGGACAGTGCTTGGAGGTGGAACCAAGGGACGGTGCTGGGGGGTGGGTAGGAGGTGGAACCAAGGGACGGTGCTCGGAGGTGAGTAGAAGGTGGAACCAAGGGACGGTGTTCGGAGGTGCGTAGGGGGTGGAACCAAGGGACGGTGCTTGGGGGTGGGACCAAGGGATGATGCTCAGAGGTGGATAGGAGGTGGACCCAAGGGACGGTGCTTGGAGGTGGGTAGGAGGTGGAACCATGGGACAGTGCTGGGGGGTGGGTAGGAGGTGGAACCAAGGGACGGTGCTTGGAGGTGGGTAGCAGGTGGAACCAAGGGACGGTGCTTGGAGGTGGGTAGCAGGTGGAACCAAGGGACGGTGCTTGGAGGTGGGTAGGAGGTGGAACCAAGGGACAGTGCTGGGGGGTGGGTAGGAGGTGGAACCAAGGGACGGTGCTTGGAGGTGGGTAGCAGGTGGAACCAAGGGACGGTGCTTGGAGGTGGGTAGGAGGTGGAACCAAGGGACTGTGCTCAGAGGTGGGTAGGAGGTGGAACCAAGGGACGGTGCTTGCAGGTGGGTAGGGGGTGGAACCAAGGGACAGTGCTCAGAGCTGGGTAGGAGGTGGAACCAAGGGACGGTGCTCAGAGGTGGAACCAAGGGACAGTGCCCGGAGGTGGGTAGAAGGTGGAACCAAGGGACGGTGCTCAGAGGTGGATAGGGGGAGGAACCAAGGGACGGTCCCCAGAGGTGCATAGGGGGTGGAACCAAGGGACGGTGCTCAGAGGTGGGCAGGGAGCAGAGACAAGGGTTGACCTGGAAGAAGGTAGTACCTGCGCCTACTGCTGAGATAAAAGAAAACCTGCCTATTTCAATCCGTTTTTAACATCCCCAGACTGGAGTGAAATGTTCTCAAAGTTTTCTGGAAGCTTTGGAAATGCCATGTAAATGCTCGCCCTTCACACTCCTGTCTACAAGCTGAAGCCCGCCTGTACGAAGCCCAATAGCTAGTCCTTCTCAAAGAATCTCTTGCCTCCTACTCAGCTCCTCATGGGCGTTACCTCACTTGAGTCCTCCTGCTGGTTGATGACGGAGACTGCGTCCTCGGATGCTTGCCGCTTCGCCTCCGCCAGCGCTCGCTCCATTTTGGCTCTCTCTAAAGTGATGAGGTCGTGAGCCTTGCGCTCCGCTTCCGACACGGCCTTCTGCAGTTCGGACATGGCCTGCCGCTTGACTTCGTTCACCGCCTCCTCTGTGCGGGCAGAGAGACAGCTCAGAGGTGAAGATGAGCCCTGGGAGGGGGGACTCAGGTGTAGGAGGGGTTTAATGATTCAGGTCTATACCCTACGCTGCAGCGAATGTGACGGGAAATGGGCAGATCTATTGGCTGCTGTGCGACCGCGCGGTCCCCGTGTGACTCCATACACACCTTGGCAGGCAGGGCATGCTGGGACTTGTAGTTGTACAACAAACAGAGATCTACCGGTTGCCCATCACACTGAGTGTTAGCCAAGCTGTAGAAAGCGGGGGATTTACTGAAGGCAAACAGACGGCGCACTTTGCAAGTGCAGATGCTCCAGAGCTTCGCGAATGCGGGGAAGCAAAGAATATCCAAAAATGAGAAGAAGCTGCATTTTCCTTGCACAGGATTGGACGATGGAAGTCCCCTCATTTACGAAGATCTGGAGCCGCTGCACTTCCAAAGTGCGCCGTCTATTGGCCTTTAGTACATCCATCCCATAATCTACAACACTGCATTGTATTCACAGTACACAGTACAACCCTCGCTATGACATCAGAGCAACACAGCCAATCACCAGTCAGCACACAGGCCCTAAAGAATACCTGATTGGCTCCTGGTAATGCTCCCCCTTCCCAGTCTGAGTGCTGCTGTACAGAGGATTACAGCAGACTGTGTTTGGGATCTATTAGAGTTCTTACACTAGGAACATTTCAAAATACATTTAGGGCCGGATCAGGGGCGGACTGACAACTCATGGAGCCCCCGGGCAATAGGGGATCATGGGGCCCCTGTGTCCTTGCCCAAACTCAATAAAGCCTATGAAAAAGGTACCAGGGGCATCTCATGGGGCCCCCTACTGACCCCGGGCCCTCGGGCAGTGCCTGAGTTTCCAAATGGTCAGTCTGCCCCTGGGCCGCATCACGCTCCATGCATTTCTGTGCGCTTTTTACCCTGCATCCAAAACGCACAGAAAGTCGGTGAGATGGTTATCAGTGTCATCGTTCACATCAGCGCTGGCAGTTCCGGTGCGTTCCGGGTGCAGAAAAAAAAAAAGTAGAACAAGCGGCATTTTTCCTGCACAGAACTGTACTGGAACGCGGTAAAACGCATACAAAACGCACCATAATGCACATGTCCCTATTTACATTGAAGAAAAAGAGAGGGGGAAAAATGAACCAGAAAGCATCAAAAACGTGTCAAAAACGCATCCGGAACACATCTGGACTGAGTTTCTATAGGGCCAGCTCACACTCCATGCGTTTCTGTACACTTTTTTCCCTCCATCCAATACGCACAGAAAGCCAGTGAGATGGTTGTCAGTGTCATCGTTCACATCAGCGCTGGCAGTTCCAGTGCGTTCCGGGTGCAGAAAAAAAACAGAACAGGCGGCATTTTTCCTGCACAGATCTGCGCTGGTAAAACGCATCAAAAACGCATCAAAAACGCACCAGAACTGCAAGTGCTGATGGGAACTATGACATTGACAACCATCTCACCGACTTTCTGTGCGTTCCGGTTGCAGAAAAAAAAAATAGAACAGACTGCAGTTTTCCTGCACAGAATTGTACTGATAAAACGCATCAAAAACGCAGCTGAATTCCATCGCATTTTTTTTTTAATGAAAATTTGTTAACAAACGTTAAAGGGCAACTCCACTTTTGTGGGAAAAAAAAATATCCAATCCAATTGCTACACAAGTCATATTGTAAACGAATGTCATTAACCCCTTAATTCCAGAGCTGCCCAGTCCTTTAGGAGGTTTCTGATGCCGGGGGGGCGGGGCTTATGACCGCCGTGCGTTTCTGCAAAAAGCCCTAAAAAACGCATTGGTGTGAACCAGGCCTCAATGGAGAGGTGCGTTTTTATTTTTTTGTAACTCGCCAAATCTGCTCCCAAAAGGGAAGCGCTACGGACCCGCGTGAGGACACATCGCATTTAAACGGACGCATTTCTCTTTTTTTTTATTTTTTTTTAATGCAAAAGTGCTGCAAAGAAACCAGCCGATTGGCCGAAAATAAATTCATTTTCATTTAAATTCCTGATATTAATTAAAAAGTCAAATAGAATCCATATATATTTTGTATTTTTTTTCCCCCGATATTCAGGCAAATGAAGAATTTTCATTTAGATGCACCGCTAGCATATGCACTATATGGTGGGACCCCTGACACTGTCTAGAGCAGTGGTCTCCAAACTGCAACACAGGGGCCGAATGTGGCCCTTTCCTCACTTTTATCTGGCCCTTGGGGCACTATTCCTCCCACTGACACCAATGATGGGGCACTATTCCTCCCACTGACACCAATGATGGGGCACTATTCCTCCCACTGACACCAATGATGGGGCACTATTCCTCCCACTGACACCAATGATGGGGCACTATTCCTCCCACTGACACCAATGATGGGGCACTATTCCTCCCACTGACACCAATGATGGGGCACTATTCCTCCCACTGACACCAATGATGGAGCGCTATTCCTCCCACTGACACCAATGATGGGGCGCTATTCCTCCCACTGACACCAATGATGGGGCACTATTCCTCCCACTGACACCAATGATGGGGCACTATTCCTCCCACTGACACCAATGATGGGGCACTATTCCTCCCACTGACACCAATGATGGGGCACTATTCCTCCCACTGATACCAATGATGGGACACTATTCCTCCCACTGACACCAATGACGGAGCACTATTCCTCCCACTGACACCAATGATGGGACACTATTCCTCCCACTGACACCAATGACGGAGCACTATTCCTCCCACTGACACCAATGACGGAGCACTATTCCTCCCACTGACACCAATGATGGGGCACTATTCCTCTCACTGACACCAATGATGGGACACTATTCCTCCCACTGACACCAATGATGGGGCACTATTCCTCCCACTGACACCAATGATGGGGCACTATTCCTCCCACTGACACCAATGACGGGGCACTATTCCTCCCACTGACACCAATGACGGAGCACTATTCCTCCCACTGACACCAATGATGGGGCACTATTCCTCTCACTGACACCAATGATGGGACACTATTCCTCCCACTGACACCAATGATGGGGCACTATTCCTCCCACTGACACCAATGATGGGGCACTATTCCTCCCACTTACACCAATGACGGGGCACTATTCCTCCCATTGACACCAATGACGGAGCAATATTCCTCCCACTGACACCAATGACGGAGCACTATTCCTCCCACTGACACCAATGACGGGGCACTATTCCTCCCATTGACACCAATGACGGAGCACTATTCCTCCCACTGATACCAATGATGGGGCACTATTCCTCCCACTGACACCAATGACGGGGCACTATTCCTTCCACTGACACCAATGATGGGGCACTATTCCTCCCACTGATACCAATGATGGGGCACTATTCCTCCCACTGACACCAATGATGGGGCACTATTCCTTCCACTGACACCAATGATGGGGCACTATTCCTCCCACTGACACCAATGATGGGGCACTATTCCTCCCACTGACACCAATGATTGAGCACTATTCCTCCCACTGACACCATTGATGGGGCACCATTCTTCCCACTGACACCAATGATGGAGCGCTATTCCTCCCACTGACACCAATGATGGGGCACTATTCCTCCCACTGACACCAATGACGGGGCACTATTCCTCCCACTGATACCAATGATGGGACACTATTCCTCCCACTGACACCAATGATGGGGCACTACTCCTCCCACGGACACCAATGATTGGGCACTATTCCTCCCACTGACACCAATGATGGGGCACTATTCCTCCCACTGACACCATTGATGGGGCATTTTATACTCCCATTGACAGCAGAGTATTTTCTCCTTTCTATGTATTTCCACTGGCCACAATTCGACCTCCTCAAAGTCTGAAGGACAGTAAACTGGCCCTTTGTTTGAAAAGTCTGGAGCCCCCTGGCCTAGAGAGTCATGTAATATGGACACCCCTGATGCTGTGGGCCATCTCACTTGTCTTGGCTGCCTCCAGGATATAACTCACCTGCCTTCCTCCAGATCTCCTCAGGCATGTAGCCAGGCGGCGGCCTATGTAGGAAGTCCCTCGATGGCTCTAAAGGAAAAAGGAAAAAAAAGAGTTGATGAGCAGCCTACAGAGGGCGGCACGTTCTAGTCTGTGTCCTGCAGTTCCCTTTACAGCCCAACTCCGGGAAGATGAAATATAACCCGGTCAGTCCCACACAATACCGTCTCCATCATACCTCATAGCTGCCCCACCGGACTTATTCCAAATTCTTGGCCATGTTTATGGGGAATGCAGCCAGATCATGTGTCCCGGGGCATTGGAATCCCAGACAGGTCCTGGCAATCGGAGTGGTTCCGAATCGAGGAAATTGAGGAGCTCATCCCCGTTTCCCAGGATAGGTTGTCCAAGCGCACAAAACTTTATATCTACTGCTGTTTACCGGGAATTTTATTCTTCTCTATCACGGGTGTCTTATTCCCTCCGCCATGATTTATGGTCCTCCTCGCCCAACCCAGACTACTCTGTATGAGCTGACCCTGACTGTCCCACCTACACTGGTTCCATGTACACCCTTCCCAGACTGTCCTATTTGTATGACCTGACTCTGGCTGTCCCACCTACACTGGTTCCATGTACACCCTTCCCAGACTGTCCTATTTGTATGACCTGACCCTGGCTGTCCCACCTACACTGGTTCCATGTACACCCTTCCCAGACTGTCCTATTTGTATGACCTGACCCTGGCTGTCCCACCTACACTGGTTCCATGTACACCCTTCCCAGACTGTCCTATTTGTATGACCTGACTCTCGCTGTCCCACCTACACTGGTTCCATGCCCATGCACTGGTTCCATGTACACCCTTCCCAGACTGTCCTATTTGTTTGACCTGACTCTGGCTGTCCTACGTACACCTTGTCCCACCTACACTGGTTCCATGTACACCCTTCCCAGACTGTCCTATTTGTATGACCTGACTCTCGCTGTCCCACCTACACTGGTTCAATGCCCATGCACTGGTTCCATGTACACCCATCCCAGACTGTCCTATTTGAATGACCTGACCCTGGGTGTCCCATCTATACTTGTCCCACCTACACTGGTTCCATGCCCATGCACTGGTTCCATGTACAACAATCCCAGACTGCTCTATTTGTATGACCTGACCCTGGCTGTCCCACCTACACTGGTTCCATGCCCATGCACTGGTTCCATTTATACCCATCCCAGGCTGTCCTATTTGTTTGACCTGACTCTGGCTGCCCCATCTACACCTTGTCCCACCTACACTGGTTCCATGCACTGGTCCAATTTATGCCCATCCCAGACTATTCCTTTTGTTTGGCCTGACTCTGGCTTTCCTACCTACACTTGTCCTGTCCCCATTTCCCAGGATAGGTTGTCCAAACTCACAAAACTTTATATCTACTGCTGTTTACTGGGAATTTTATTCCTCTCTATCACGGGTGTCTTTGATTCACTCCGCCATGATTTATGGTCCTCCTTGGGAACATCATGGTTGGCCTCCACCTTTATGAAGAAAAGGGCTCCTGGGGTTGGGAGCTGGTTAACAATTTCCTCTCCCCCCTCCCCCCATCCTACTCCTTTCCCTTCCACTTGCCGCCAATCAACGTAAGGGGTACGCCGCTTGACTTCAAGCGTTATACCGGAGCAGGCATCACCCCAGGACCGTTGTTTAGAGCCGCCGGTTGTCTCTCTTGTAATAGCAATTCAAGAAGCTAACTAGCCGCTGGAATGTTTGTACAGCAGCAGGAGGGGACGTCCACCCACCTCCCACCACCTTCTGACACTCGCTCGGGGTCTTCTGTCCCGACACGTCCGCCGGCTGGTCAGACACCCAAACAAAGCCAGGATCGGCTTTGATTGGGTCTCCACTATGGCAACCCGGAAGCTATGACCTGACATCACTCCTGGTGTACCCGGATGTCAAAAAAGAAAAAATCAAAAGCCTTCAAAAACACTGATCGTGGCGTCATGAATGCTTTTGAGGGCAGGGGAGGGATTTGGGGTCTCTTAGACACCAGATCCCTCCATAAAGAGTACCTGTCACCAGCAGTGGTGTATTTACTGTGAGGCAAACTAGGCGTTTGCCTGGGGTGGCAATTCTCAGGGGGCGTCACCACCCCCCTGGAAGAAGTGGCAGGAGGGTCGAAGGACTTGTGAGGACCCTGCTCTGGTCTTGATGACATCGGGACCCTAGACTGTTAGATTGCGGGGGTGCCGAAGCTGTGGGCACCAGTCTTGCTGTGGGAGGAGGGGGGGTGGTCATTTAGTGCCCAGGGTGATAGATGCCAAACTGCGCTGCCCCTCAAGATGTATGAACATTGTGTCAGCAAATTCCCCTCCCCCAAACAAAATCAAGCACTAATCTGCACGCTTACCCAATAGGCATAAATTCCCTTTGCAAGCCAAGATTCTCCCCAAAGACAAATTCCCTCTCCTCCCAGTACAATTCCCCCCTGCCCCCGCTGAAATTTCCCCTCCCAGAACATGAGTCTGACAGTTCCAGTCCAGGAGTGCTGCAGAGCTAGAAAAAGGAGAGAGCACAGCCAGCACCTCCTCCCGGCTCTCTCCTCCTCTAGGGATATGGCTGGTCACTACCCACGCTAAGCTGACAGGAGTAGTGATGCTGCTGTAGCATCAGGAACTGTCCCTGGTGCCCCCCTCACCTCACATGATACCAGTGTCCAGGGCAGCCGCCCCTTCTGCCCACCCCTTGTCCCGGCCCTGAGTGGAGGATCAGATAAGTATATCTCCTTCTATTGTTCCCCTAGACCAGGGGTAGGCAACTGTGGCCCTCCAGCTGTTGTAGAACTACAAGTCCCATGAGGCATTGCAAAACTGACAGTTACAAGCATGACTCCCAAAGGCAGAGGCATGATGGGACTTGTAGTTCACCAACAGCTGGAGTGCCACAGTTGCCCATCCCTACCCTACACCTAATTGAGCCATTTTTTTTTTTTGCATAGAGTTGGGCTTTAAAGCGGTTTTAAACCCAAAAGAAATGAAATGTCTGCAGCGGCAGGAATGTGGAGATAGAGGAGAGAGAGAGCACAGCCAGCACCTCCTCCCGACTCTCTCCTCCTCCAGGGATTTGGCTGGTCACTACCCACAGCTAAGCTGATAGGAGAAGTGATGCTGCTGTAGCATCAGGAACTCTCCTTGGTGCCCCCCTCACCTCACATGATACCAGTGTCCAGGAGTGCTGCAGAGCTAGAAAAAGGAGAGAGCACAGCCAGCACCTCCTCCCGGCTCTCTCCTCCTCTAGGGATATGGCTGGCCACTACCCACGCTAAGCTGACAGGAGTAGTGATGCTGCTGTAGCATCAGGAACTCTCCTTGGTGCCCCCCTCACCTCACATGATACCAGTGTCCAGGGCACCCGCCCCTTCTGCCCACCCCTTGTCCCGGCCCTGATTGGAGGATCAGATAAGTATATCTCCTTCTATTGTTCCCCTAGACCTAACTGAGCCATTTTTGTTTTTTATTTGCCTGGAGTTGGGCTTTAAAGCGGTATTAAGCCCAAAAGCAAATGAGATGGCTGCATTAGTTTTCTTTTCTTAGGTTTTCTTTCTTCGATTTTCATCTGCTGATCCAGCCAGCAAGTCTGTTGTTTTTCACAAGCTCTCCAGCAGAATGTATCAAATTACATGGATGAGACAAACCATTTACCTTTAAAATGGTCAGCTTTTATTTATTCGCGAAAAACCTTTATCCCCAAAGGAAATAAAATGCAGCTGTAACTGGTTATAAAGTGTGAGCTGGAGTTTGGCTTGTTAGTGTATATAAATCTGCTAATTATTATTATTATACAGGATTTATATATTATTATTATTATACAGGATTTATATATTATTATTATTATACAGGATTTATATATTATTATTATTATACAGGATTTATGGCGCCAACAGTTTGCTCAGCGCTTTACAATATAACGGGAGACATTACAGAACAATACAGTTCAATACAAGAGGGAAAGGAGGGCCCTGATCCTGGGAGCTTACAATCTAGGAGGGAGGGCCTGATCCTGGGAGCTTACAATCTAGGAGGGAGGGGCTGGTGGTACAAAAGGTAATAACTGTGGGGGAGGGGCTGGTTGGAAGAGTAGAAGATTCCAGTATTAGCTGAGGGCAGGATAGGCTTCCCTGAAGAGATCAGTTTTCAGAGATCGCCTAAAAGTGAGCAGAGTAGGCAATAGTCTGATAAATTGGGGTAGAGAGTTCCAGAGGATGGGAGAAGCTCTGGAGAAGTCCTGGAGACGGGCATGGGAGGAGGAGACAAGGGAGCTAGAGAGTAGGAGGTCATGGGAGGAGCGGAGAGGACGGTTTGGGTGATATTTGGAGACAAGTTTGGTGATGTAATTCGGGGCGGAGTTATAAATGGCTTTATATGTTATTGTTAATACATTTAACACTCCCCTCCCCAACAGAGTGGCAATGCTGCTGTCTGCTGTGCCCCCTGTGCTCCTTCCTGCAGAGTGGAGGCGCTCTAATACAGGAGGTGTGTTACTGGCCAGATCACCAGGTGAAAACAGAGGGGGGAAAAAGCACAAGAAAAGAAAACGAATGCGGTCGTCACATCTACTGATCGGTAAGGTGCAATAAATCTTGACATCGCTACATATAGTAGAAGTTCCTTCGCTGACCTGCTGGTGAGGACTCGGTGCTTGAAGAGCTGTTGTGGTGCCGCGCCGGCTGGCTCACAGAGCTGACGCTCTTTTTCAGGTCCTCCGCATCACTGTAGCGCCGTGGCCGGTGGTTGAGCTCTTCTCGGTCTGCTTCCTGGCAGCGGCGGAGGACCGTCAGCGAGCGCCGGGTTTTCTCCACCATATCCATAATGCAGTTTAACAGCTGGTGGGAAAAAAAAGAAAAAACTCGTCATTTCCACAATCACAGCAACGATCCGTCCCAGGAGGTTCCATCACCCCTTCAGCTCCGGATGCTTTCACCTTTCCTTCATGGCCAGCCCATTTTTTTTGCTACTCAGCACTGCGCTACTTTAACTGGTGATTGCTCGGTCATGCAACGCTCTATCCAATCGTCATTTATATCTTTTGTTTTCACACAGACAGAGCTTTCTTTTCATGGCATTTTATCACCCTTTGGAGTTTTAAATTTTTATTATATAAAGCAAAAAAAAAAAAATCACAAATTTGAGAAAAAAAAATGTGGACAATTCACGAAGCGGTATCTTGCCGCATCCGAATATGCGCACAGCATTTAAAAAAAAGAAAACGTTGGCAATCACTAAAAATGCTGCTAAAATACGTCATTATTTTATATTATTTTAGTTTTATTTCTTTTTTAAGTCGTGCGGTTTTTAGCAGCGAAAACATGCGGTAATGTTCCACGCGGAAATGTTCCACATGGTATTGTTTCACGCGGAAATGTTCCACATGGTATTGTTTCACGCGGAAATGTTCCACATGGTATTGTTCCACGCGGTAATGTTCCACGCGGTATTCTTCCACGCAGTAATGTTCCACGCAGTAATGTTCCAGCCGTCGGCGGTGTTTCCCACTGACAGCTGAATGTAAAAAGAAAGAATAAAAAATTTTGCAAAAAAACGGGGTGACGTCCCTCCCTCTCCCATCCATACCAAGGCCTTCAGGTCTAGTATGGATTTTGAGGGGAACCCCCACGCCAACATTTTTTTTTTTAAATGGCATGGGGCCCCCCCCCAAAATCCATACCATACCGTCGTTTGAGTCTGCAGCCTGGCAGGGCAAGAAAAGGGGGGAAGTAGTGAGTGCCCCACCCCCCCACCTGAACCATACCAGGCCACATGCCCCCAACATGAGGGGGGGTGCTTTGGGGCAGGGGGGCTCCCCTGTTGATGGTAACAAGGGGGGGTGCTTTGGGGCAGGGGGGCTCCCCTGTTGATGGGAACAAGGGGGGGTGCTTCGGGGCAGGGGGGCTCCCCTGTTGATGGGAACAAGGGGGGGTGCTTTGGGGCAGGGGGGCTCCCCTGTTGATGGGAACAAGGGGGGGTGCTTTGGGGCAGGGGGGCTCCCCTGTTGATGGGAACAAGGGGGGGTGCTTTGGGGCAGGGGGGCTCCCCTGTTGATGGTAACAAGGGGGGGTGCTTTGGGGCAGGGGGCTCCCCTGTTGATGGGAACAAGGGGGGGTGCTTTGGGGCAGGGGGGCTCCCCTGTTGATGGGAACAAGGGGGGGTGCTTTGGGGCAGGGGGGCTCCCCTGTTGATGGGAACAAGGGCCTATTCCCCACAAGCATGGCCAGTGGTTGCGGAGGTCTAGAAGTATGGGCCCCCAGATTCCCCCCCCCCCCCCATGTGAATGGTACCGCCACTCATTCACAAAAAGTGTAGTGTACAAAACGACAGGAGACGGTCTTTGACAAGTTCTTTATTAAAACAACAAAAATAAAAAAAAATGTCCCCCGAAGTATATCCAGCGTCAATCACGATGCCCGCCGCCACCGCCGACCCGAAAAAAGAAAAAAAAAAAAGGCTCCACTCTCGGCGCTGGCAGCTTCACCAGCTTTGACAGTTCTTAAATATCTATGGAGCGGGGCCACCCAGTGACATCACCCGGGTGACCCCGCCCCCTTGTGACATCATCGATCCAGCATGCCTGAGCCCTTTCCTGTTCAATTCTGTGCGGTGCATTTTGAGCCCATTCATGTTGTATGGCTCACATCGCACCGCATCCGCACCTTTTTATTTGCTGCACTGGAATCAGATCGCATGGGATCCGATTCAGGCCATCGCACTGCATTTTGCGAGCTGTTCTTGGGGTGCAGTTAATTTAACACTGACACCTGCAGCAGATCGCATGAACACAATTGTGACGCGGTGCGGGAAACGCACAGGAATGGCTGCGAATCCCACACCGCATCAGTGTATTCCCAGACTAAGCGCTGGAGGGGCAGAGCAGAGAGCACACCCGATAATTGAGCGATCAGTGGTCCTTGATCGCTCAGTTCTCGGTGTAGAGGTAGCAGGAGATGGATGCAGCACCCAACTAGGTATAAATGTTTAATTCCCGCACTTCTCTTTTTTATGGGCAGCACAGTGGCTAAATGGTTAGCACTTCCGCCTGGCAGTACTCGGGTCAATGGTTCGAATCCCAACCACGGCACCACCTGCCTGGAGTTTGCATGTTCTCCCTGTGCCTGCGTGGGTTTCCTCTGGGTACTCCAGTTTCCTCCCACACTCCAATGACATGCTGGGGGGACTGACCATTCAAGCACTTGGGCACTGCCCGAGGGCCTGGGGTCAGTAGGGGGCCCCATGAAATGCCCCTGGTGCCTTTTACAGGTTTTTTTGGGTGTGCTTTGAGTGTGGGCAAGGACACAGGGGCCCCATGATCCCCTATTGCCCGGGGGCCCCATGAGTTATCAGTCCACCCCTGGCTGGGAGGTTGATTGGCTCCTGTCTAAATTGTCCCTAGTATGTGTATGTATGAATGTGAGTTAGGGACCTTAGATTGTACGCTCCTCGGGGGCGGGGACTGATGTGAATGTACAATAGATATGTAAAGCGCGGAGTACATTGATGGCGATATAGAAGTACCTGAAATAAATAAATAAAGGGGAATTTTCCCGCTCGCTGTTTGAGCTTTGGGGTGCACACCATAATGCGATAGGCTGCGCCCACCAATGGGGACATGCATACTTCCAATGGTCCAAGCTGGACTCTATGCAATTAGGACGATACCTGGAATTCAGATTTAGGCATTCGAATCCCAACAAATCCCTTCTAACCAGGGGCGGACTGACAACTCATGGGGCCCCTGGGCAATAGGGGATCATGGGGCCCCTGTGTCTTTGCCCAAACTCAAAAAAGCCTATGAAAAAGGTACCAGGGGCATCTCATGGGGCCCCCTACTGACCCTGGGCCCTCGGGCAGTGCCTGAGTTTCCGAATGGTGAGTCCACCCCTGGTTCTAACCGATTCCCATGATGGAGCTCTTTAGATCTCTAAATATAACCGATTTACAATTCCATCTCAGCTTCTTATCCGGAGGAGGCTGAAAAGATGCAACTTCTGTCATCTCCACAACCAGACACCACGATCTCTCCTGGTCTTGGATATCGTTCGACTCAGTTAGGGGTCAATAATAATTAGTTCTTTAAAAACCATCAGCAATGACCTGCAGTAACCCGCACCGGCCAATCAGATGACATTTCACAGCAGCTTTGTCATTTCTAGGGATAATAATCTTACAATGTTGATCTTTAGAGCCGTCATTTTCTTGGCATACTCACATTGTTGAGTTGTTTCCACTCTTCTGCCCACTCCCGGTCTGTCAGCCGGTGATCAATGACCTCATGCACAGCTGAAAGAGGAAATACAAGCTGCTTATCGCGGATAATTATAACCAGACACGCTTCTTTCCATGTTTTGGTGAAGGGAATACAAAATCTTTAGTGTTAATGCAGACAGGAGAGTCCTGGATACATGGACAGATGGCTGGAGAAACCATGGAGGGCTTTGACAAAACCCCCAGCACCCGTGGTTGTCAACTCATGAGCTATAGGGGGCTTCATCCATGGCCAGGGCTGTGGATAAGGGGGTACCACCAGTCCTCATGTACGGGGTCCAGGCTACCGGGGGGGCCCATGCTACCGGGGGGGCCCAGGCTACCAGGGGGTCCCAGGCAGCTGGGTGAATTGGATGTAGGCAGGGAGGGTGATTGGTATGGTGGGAGGGGGTAATTACTGGAACCGATCCCCTGTATGACTCTCTCTCTGCAGCAGCTGAAAGCCAGCAAGAGGGAGAGGAGAAGAAGTTAACTTTCAGCTGCTACAGAGAGAGTCATACAGGGGATCGGTTCCAGTAAGCACCCCCTTCCACCATACCAATCACCCTCCCTGCCTACATCCAATTCACCCAGCTGCCTGGGTCCCCCCTGGTAGCCTGGACCCCGTACATGAGGACTGTTGGTTCCCCCTTATCCACAGCCCTGGCCATGGATGAGACCACCTATAGCTCATAAGTTGGCAACCACTGGTGCAAGGGGTTTTGTCAAAGACTTCCACAAAGGGGGCCTGGGCAGCAGGGGGGGGTAATTACTGGAACCTATCTCCAGTATGACTCTCTCTGCAGCAGCTGAAAGCCAGCAAGAGGGAGAGGAGAAGAAGTCAACTTTCAGCTGCCACAGAGAGTCATACAGGGGATCGGTTCCAGTAAGTACCCCCTTCCACCATACCAATTACCCTCCCTGCCTACATCCAATTCACCCAGCTGCCTGGGTCCCCCCTGGTAGCCTGGACCCCGTACATGAGGACTGTTGGTTCCCCCTTATCCACAGCCCTGGCCATGGATGAGGCCACCTATAGCTCATAAGTTGGCAACCACTGGTGCAGGGGGTTTTGTCAAAGACTTCCACAAAGGGGGCCTGGGCAGCAGGGGGGGGTAATTACTGGAACCTATCCCCTGTATGACTCTCTCAGCAGCAGCTGAAGGTTGACTTCTTCTCCTCTCCCTGCCGCTGGCTTTTTGACAAAACCCCCTGTACCAGTGTTTGTCAACTTATGAGCTATAGGTGGCCTCATCCATG
The DNA here is from genome assembly GCF_062004578.1 of Staurois parvus. Taxonomy (NCBI): domain Eukaryota; kingdom Metazoa; phylum Chordata; class Amphibia; order Anura; family Ranidae; genus Staurois; species Staurois parvus. Next base: position 59,376 of record NW_028318381.1, read on the forward strand.
GCCAGGGCCGTGGATAAGGGGGTACCACCAGTCCTCATTTACAGGGCCCAAGCTACCAGGGGGAACCCAGGCAGCTGGGTGAATTGGATGTAGGCAGGGAGGGTGATTGGTATGGTGGGAGGGGGTAATTACTGGAACCGATCCCCTGTATGACTCTCTCTGCAGCAGCTGAAAGTTGACTTCTTCTCTCCCTCTTGCTGGCTTTCAGCTGCTGCAGAGAGCAATACAGGGAATCGGTTCCAGCAATTACCCCCCCTGCTGCCCAGGCCCCCTTTGTGCACTCACCCCTACAGTGCTGCAGACTTCCCTCCTCTCCTTTCAGCAGCTGCAAGCACGCACTAAGATCAGGATGGAGAGTGGGGAAAAGGTCCAGTAAATACATCACATTTACCAGCCCCTCCTTTTCTGAATGAACACAATGAGTGATCGGTACCAATCACTAACTATGTACATTCATTACTAAAGCATAGTAAACTATGTTTTTTTGGAAGGGGGGGGGGGCCTGCAAGGTTGGCTGGATGGGGCCCCGTGGTTTCTAACAACAGCCCTGTCCATGGCCCTTGACATCACCAAAGGGCCACACATAATGTTTAATATACGTAATGCTTGGGAGGACTTTCAGAGATTGCAAACCTAATAGAGAAAATTAGGGTCAGAGAGTGAGGACAGGATACATTGTTGGTTGCAGAAGGCAATACCAAACCATGAGGCTGGTAGAGATTAATGCTATTACCCTAATCAATGTTCCCACTATAAACTGCTGAGGTCCGAGGGATGCACATCATTTACTAACGGGCCGCATGCAGTCCTCGAACCACAGGTTGGACTCCAGGGTCCTACACTATATAGCCAACAGTCTGCGGACACCTGACCATCGCATCCAGCCCTATCAAGTTCTGGTGTTTCTAGTGAATGGTACTGTTAATCTTACAGCACACAGAGATGTTTGAAGCAATTTTGGCCACCAATTTGGGAAGCCTCTTTTTTTTCCCTAAAGACACGGTTCAATGAGCTAGCCCTGACCTCAGCCCTACAGAACGCCTTCGTAATCAATTGGAATGCTGAGTTGAAGCCAGGTCTTCTCATCCAACATCTGTACCCAACCTCAAAAAAGTTCTTTTGGCTGAACAGTCACAAATTCTTGCACACTCGTCAAAATCTTGTCAACAGTCTTCTCAAATTGTGGAGGCTATTTAAGCCACAAAGGGCCAGGTTGAAAGACAACTTCATATTTTGGAGTCCCATGCCCATGGTTTTGGAATGGGTCGTCCAACAAGCTCATAGAAGTGTGAAGGTAAGGTGTCCACAAACGTTTGGCTATATAGTACATAATCCAGGAGCCCAGTAACTGTGTGTGAGGATACATTAGGACAGTGGTGTGTTCGCTCTGTGACATAGTTATGGTCTTCTCATCTCCAATCCATACCTGACCTTACAAATGTTCTTTTGACTGAACAAGCACAAATTCTCGGAAACAACCCAAAATCCTGTCAATGGTCTTCCCAAATTGTGAAGGCTGTTTTCGTCACAAAGCTCCAGGTTGGAGGACAAATTCATATTTTGGAGTCCTAGGCCCATGGTTTTGGAGTGAGTTGTCTAACAAACATGAAGGTCAGGTGTCCACAAACGTTTGGCCATAAAAGTACACAATCCAGGAGCCAAGGCACATTGTGTTTGAGGACACATTATGACAGTGGTGTGATTGCTCTGTGACGTAGTTGTGGTCTGCTTGTCCAACATCCGTACCCAACCACAGAAATTTTCTTTTGGCTGAACAAGCTCAAATTCGAACAATCACCCCAAAATCTTTTTTACAGTCTTCTCAATGTGATGAGGCTGTTTTAATCCCAAAGGTCCAGGGTGATGGACAACTCCATATTTTGGAGTCTCATGCCAATGGTTTTGAAATGAGTTGTCTGGCAAGCATGAAGGTCTGGTGTCCATAAATGTTTAACCCGATAGCATACAATCCAGGAGCCCAGGCACTTTGTATGTGAGGACACATTAGGACGGTGGTGGAATCACTGTGATGTAGCTGTGGTCCTGTCGTCCAACATCCATACCTGACCTCACAAATGTTATTTTGACTGAACAAACACAAATTCTCGGAAGCACCCCAAAAGGCTGTTTTAGTCACAAAGGTCCAGGCTGAAGGACAACTCCATATTTTGGAGTCCCATGCCCATGTTTTTAGAGTGGGTTGTCAAACGAGCTCATAGAACTGTGAAAGTGTGTCCACAAACATTTAACCTCATAGCATACAATTCAGGAGCCCAGGCACTTTGTGCTTGAGGACACCTTAGGACAGTGGTGGTATCACTCTGATGTGACGTAGTTGTGGTTTTCTCATCCAACATCCATACCTCAACTCACAAATGTTCTTTTGAACAAGCACAAATTCTTGCAAACACCCCATAGACTTGTCAATGGTCTTCCAGAATTGTGAAGGCTGTTTTAGTCTAAAAGGTCCAGGTTGAAGGACAACTCCATATTTTGGAATCTCATATCCATGGTTTTGGAGTGGGTCGTCTAATAAGCATGAAGGTCGGTGTCCTCAAACATTTGACCAGACAGCATACAATCCAGGAGCCGAGGCACTTTGCTTGTGAGAACACATTACGACAGTGATGGGATCCCTCTGTGACGTAGTTGTGTTATAGCGCCCACGTTGGCCTGTGCGATCCTCTTCCCATACTGGGGCCATCAAACAGCATGTCTGCTGATGCATGAATTACACAGCCTGCTGCTGAGATCACGCAGCTTCTCAGGCATCTGCTAGACTGGCATGTTAGGGCACCCAAAATAGACTATGTATGACAATATTAGCTGGAGCTCCGGCTGTTACACAATACCAGATGTGTAAACACATAGCAGCACCGTCTGTTTATTGCAGCACAGCTCGGGATCCCCAGTCATCTGCACTTGATAACACTGACACAGTGACAACACTTGAGGACAACTATAGAAAACCTATCCTGAGAAACCAAGAAACATGGAGATCGCCATTGTTGGCCTTATTAAATATGTAGGAGAATGAGGAATTCTAATGGATGGATCTGCAAACTTGGGTGCCCCTTCGGATCTCCCACTTAGTAGGACGCTGCTGTAAACTGTAAGACTTCACATTTTTCCCTGGCTTTAACCTGTCCGCACATTGGACCCCATAAGAGTGTATGGAAGATGGTGTCTGGAACAATTGTTGCTCCCTACAGTAATAAATGCTGCAGTATTTCCCCCTTCGGTTTCCTACGCAGTGTGGAAAAGGAAAGGGGAGCATGACGTTGGTTGGGTTTGATAAAGACTCTTCCTCCAGACACTTTTATGGTCCATCTATGCCTGGCTATTCCCACTTGGCCTCCTTGGCCCTCGTACCGTTTAACCTTCTAGATATGCAGGAGCGCGTCTCATACCTGCCTGCCGATATCGATCTCTCAGCTCCCGAGGGTCTGTATGGCGGTAGTGATGGGCCAGCACCATGTCTTCCAAGCGGTAGTGCTGAGTAGGAGGTGGGGTGGGGTGTGGGAGTCCATTGGTGGGCGGATGGAGTAGTCCATTGCTGGGACTGTATCTTTGAGCGGGGCTTGTGGTGCATGGCCGCTTGGCAAGGTGATCCGGGTGGAGACCTTCCTGTGCGTTCTCTTTGGTCCTAAAGAAAAGGATTTATTCCATTAAATGTACAATTCAAAAAACAAGATATCATCAGTCATATCTCAAATCCAAAAAACGCTCCAAAAGGTTTTTTCAATATTTAAAGTGGTGGTAAACCCTCACATATGCTCGAGTGACCGGGCTCAGGGGATACACAGAGATGAAACAAATCTTCCTACAGAAGTTGTACCTCTTTGTCTGAACCCTCTCTTCTCTACAGCCGTTAAAAGTCCAGAATTTTTACAGCTTGTCTGCGCTTTCAGAAAACGGGACGAGGAGCTGAAGTTACACTCCGCAAAGCTCAGTGAGAGCTGATTGGAGGGAAGGGACACCACCCCCCCCCCCTTTCACACAGACACATGAACACCGCTGAGGTGATCAATCAGAGGCTGTGAGCTGGAGCTCTCTCTTTTTTTTTAATTCCCTTCCATATGATTGGGTATTTGACGTGTACTCAGCTTCACATTATAGCAACGCTAACTGGCAATTCACTTTGTTAATATTTAGGACCTACATAGATGTCACATGACAAATTCTAACCTATCATACGTGTATCCTATTATACATGTAAAACAATTCAGCTTGATGTATATAATCTTATCAATAAAAACCGTGTTTATGTAACGATACACTATATTGCCCCAAGTATTGTCCCCCCCCCCAAATATACACTATATTGCCCCAAGTATTGTCCCCGCCCCCCCAACTACATACACTATATTGCCCAAAGTATTGTCCCCGCCCCCTCCCCGTATATACACCATACTGCCCCAAGTATTGTCCCCGCCCCCCAAGTATATACACTATATTGCCCCAAGTATTGTCCCCGCCCCCCCATATATACACTATATTGCCCCAAGTATTGTCCCCGCCCCCCCCCGTATATACACTATATTGCCCCAAGTATTGTCCCCGCCCCCCCACGTATATACACTATATTGCCCCAAGTATTGGCCAGCCTTTCCACACACATGACCTTTAATGGCCCCCAGTCTTAGTCCGTAGGGTTCAATATTGAGTTGGCCCCGCCCTTTGCACCTATAACAGCTTCAACTCTTCTGGGAAGGCCGTCCACAAGGTTTAGGAGGGTGTCTATGGGAAGGTTGGACCATTCTTCCAGAAGCACATTTGTCAGGTCAGGCACTGATGTCGGGGGAGGAGGCCTGGCTCGCAGTCTCCGCTCTAATTCATCCCAAAGGTGTTCTATGGGGTTGAGGTCAGGACTCTGTGCAGGACAGTCAAGTTCCTCCACCCCAAACTGGCTCCTCCATGTCTTTATGGACCTTGCTTTGTGCACTGGTGGGCAGTCATGTTGGAACAGGAAGGGGCCATCCCCAAACTCCTCCCACAAAGTTGGGAGCATGAAATTGTCCAAAATGTCGCCTTAAGAGTTCCCTTCACTGGAACTAGGGGGCCAAGCATAACCCCTGAAGAACACCCCCACACCATAATCCCCCCTCCACCAAACTTTACACTTGGCACAATGCAGTCAGGCAAGTACCGTTCTTCTGGCCACCACCAAACCCAGACACGTCCATCAGATTACCAGACAGAGACGTGTGATTGGTCACTCCAGAGAACACGTCTCCTCTGCTCTAGAGTCCAGTGGCGGCATGCTTTACACCACGGCATCCGACGCTTTGCATTGCACTTGGTGATGGAAGGCTTGGATGCAGCTGCTCGGCCATGGAAACCCATTCCATGAAGTTCTCTACGCACTGTTGTTGGGCTCATCTGAGGGCCACACCAAGTTTGGAGGTCTTTAGCTATTGACTCTGCAGACAGTTGGTGACTTCTGCGCACTGTGTGCTTCAGCATGCGCTGACCCCGCCCTGTCATCTGACGTGGCCTACCACTTGGTGGCTGAGTGGCTGTTGTTCCCAGTGGCTTCCACTTTGTTATAATCCCACTAACAGTTGAGCGTGGAATATTTAGTAGCCAGGAAATGTCCCGGATGGACTTATTGCCCAGGTGGCCACCTATCACGGGACCACGCTTGGAGTCACTGAGCTCCTGAGAGCGACCCATTCTTTCACCAATGTCTGTAGAAGCAGTCTGCATGCCTAGGGGCTTGACTGTATACACCTGTGTCCATGGAGGGGATTGGAACACTGGAATCACATGATATGGAGGGGATTGGAGCACCTGAATCACAAGATATGGAGGGGATTGGAACACCCGAATCACATGATATGGAGGGGATTGGAACGCCTGAATCACATGATATGGAGGGGATTGGAACGCCTGCATCACATGATATGGAGGGGACTGGAACACCTGAATCATGATATGGAGGGGATTGGAACACCCGAATCACATGATATGGAGGGGATTGGAACTCCTGAATCACATGATATGGAGGGGATTGGAACACCTGAATCACATGATATGGAGGGGATTGGAACACCCGAATCACATGATATGGAGTGGATTGGAACTCCTGAATCACATGATATGGAGGGGATTGGAACGCCTGCATCACATGATATGGAGGGGACTGGAACACCTGAATCACATGATATGGAGGGGATTGGAACTCCTGAATCACATGATATGGAGGGGATTGGAACACCTGAATCACATGATATGGAGGGGATTGGAACTCCTGAATCACATGATATAAGGGGATTGGAACACCTGAATCACATGATATGGAGGGGATTGGAGCACCTGAATCACATGATATGGAGGGCGGGCCCCATACTTTCGGCAATATAGTGTTCATGTGTGCGGCCATATTTGCACCTTACACATGCAGGCTCTGTTTCCTGCACAAATATTGTACTAAAATGTATAGTTCCTTCTTACACTTTAAGGGCTCATTAAGTCTTGTGGGTGGGGATGGCAAAACTAGGCAGTTAAGCCACCTTTTTACTTACCCCCCTTAAGCAGCCAGCAAAACTGACCGTTGAACAGGGCCACGTAATGGTGAATGCGAAGTGGTGGGACATTTACAGGGTTAAAACAGGTTGTGAAGAAGCGATATGCCTCTCAAACGCCTCTGATAAGTGATTCAGCGCAGATCGCTTTTCAGAGGTGGAACATCAAAGCTGCTCATTTAATCGTAGCCGGCCCATCTCTCCCTGTGTGGCTGATATCTTTGCTGAATGGCACTAGACTCGTATCTCAGCCAACATATCCTGCTGATGGTCATACCTGTCAGGTGTCCGCCGCTTGCCGTTCTCATTCACATCCAGTAGGAGCTGATCGGAGGAGTCGCTGGGTGAGCTGCTGACGCTGGTGTCCAGGAGCAGCTGTTCATTCTGGGCCAGGTACTGAGCCGGGCTTTGCTTTGCCAGGCGGGCGCAGTGAAGGAGCTCCCGCTGCAGCAATGGAAGGTTAGCCTGTGAAAGAGAAAAAAGATTTGATGTATGCAAGCAATAGGAAAGGTGATATGGGCAAGTGCTGCAGCTGCTGCGTGCCTCTCCTATGGGCGCAGAACCCCAAGGTTTTCAAGACATGAAAGTGAAAGTGAAACTGAAAGCCGGGTCCCGTTCTGCGCTGCAGGGCTGCTGGTAGCAGCTCATGTGTGAATGAAGTGTAGGGCTGCTTACATCCTTCATTCATAAATACAATGTAACAACCTGATCGCAATATATTCAGTTGTAACTCTTATGCCCTTTGATTTGCTACTCGGACATCTCCAATATACTGCAAGTGAAAAGAAAAATGGTGGGCACAATACTGGGATCAGGAGGACACAATACTGGGATCAGGAGGGCACAATATTGGGATCAGGGGGCACAATACTGTGATCAGGAGGAAACAATACTGGGATCAGGAGGGCACAATATTGGGATCAGGGGGCACAATACTGTGATCAGGAGGACACAATACTGGGATCAGGAGGGCACAATACTGGGATCAGGAGGACACAATACTGGGATCAGGAGGGCACAATACTGGGATCAGGAGGGCACAGTACAGGCAGGTCAGGAGGGCACAATACTGGGATCAGGAGGGCACAATACTGGGATCAGGAGGGCACAATACTGGGATCAGGAGGGCACAATACTGGGATCAGGAGGGCACAATACTGGGATCAGGAGGGCACAATACTGGGATCAGAAGGGCACAATACTGGGATCAGGAGGGCACAATACTGGGATCAGGAGGGCACAATACTGGGATCAGGAGGGCACATTACTGGGATCAGGAGGGCACATTACTGGGATCAGGAGGGCACATTACTGGGATCAGGAGGGCACATTACTGGGATCAGAAGGGCACATTACTGGGATCAGGAGGGCACAATACTGGGATCAGGAGGGCACAATACTGGAATCAGGATGGCTCAATACTGGGATCAGGAGGGCACATTACTGGGATCAGGAGGGCACATTACTGGGATCAGGAGGGCACAATACTGGGAGCAGGAGGGCACAATACTGGGATCAGGAGGACACAATACTGGGATCAGGAGGGCACAATACTGGGATCAGAAGGGCACATTACTGGCATCAGGAGGACACAATACTGGGATCAGGAGGGCACAATACTGGGTTCAGGAGGGCACAATACTGGGATCAGGAGGGCACAATACTGGGATCAGGAGGGCACAATACTGGGATCAAGAGGGCACAATACTGGGATCAGGAGGGCACAATACTGGGATCAGGAGGGCACAATACTGGGATCAAGAGGGCACAATACTGGGATCAAGAGGGCACAATACTGGGAACAGGAGGGCACAGTACTGGGATCAGGAGGGCACAACACTGGGATCAGGAGGACACAATACTGGGATCAGGAGGGCACAATACTGGGATCAGGAGGGCACAATACTGGGATCAGGAGGGCACATTACTGGGATCAGGAGGACACAATACTGGGTTAAGGAGGACACAATACTGGGATCAGGAGGACACAATACTGAGTTCAGGAGGACATAATACTGGGTTCAGGAGGATATAATACTGGGATCAGGAGGGCACAATACTGGGATCAGGAGGGTACAGTACAGGGGGATCAGGAGGGTACAGTACAGGGGGATCAGGAGGACACAGTACTGGGATCAGGAAGGCACAATACTGGGGTCAGGAGGGCACAATACTGGGAACAAAAGGGCACAATACTGGGATCAGAAGGGCACAATACTGGGATCAGGAGGGCACAATACTGGGATCAGGAGGGCACAATACTGGGATCAGGAGGGCACATTACTGGGATCAGGAGGACACAATACTGGGATCAGGAGGGCACAATACTGGGTTCAGGAGGACACAATACTGGGATCAAGAGGGCACAATACTGGGATCAGGAGGGCACAGTACTGGGATCAGGAGGGCACAGTACTGGGATCAGGAGGACACAATACTGGGATCAGGAGGACACAATACTGGGATCAGGAGGACACAATACTGGGATCAGGAGGCCACAATACTGGGATCAGGAGGGCACATTACTGGGATCAGGAGGACACAATACTGGGTTAAGGAGGACACAATACTGGGATCAGGAGGACACAATACTGAGTTCAGGAGGACACAATACTGGGTTCAGGAGGATAGAATACTGGGATCAGGAGGGCACAATACTGGGATCAGGAGGGTACAGTACAGGGGGATCAGGAGGGTACAGTACAGGGGGATCAGGAGGACACAGTACTGGGATCAGGAAGGCACAATACTGGGGTCAGGAAGGCACAATACTGGGGTCAGGAGGGCACAATACTGGGATCAGGAGGGCACAATACTGGGGTCAGGAGGGCACAATACTGGGGTCAGGAGGGCACAATACTGGGGTCAGGAGGGCACAATACTGGGAACAAAAGGGCACAATACTGGGATCAGGAGGACACAATACTGGGATCAGGAGGGCACAATACTGGGATCAGGAGGGTACAGTACAGGGGGATCAGGAGGACACAGTACTGGGATCAGGAAGGCACAATACTGGGGTCAGAAGTGCACAATACTGGGATCAGGAGGACACAATACTGGGATCAGGAGGGCACAATACTGGGATCAGGAGGGCACAATACTGGGATCAGGAGAACACAATACTGGGTTAAGGAGGGCACAATACTGGGTTCAGGAGGGCACAATACTGGGTTCAGGAGGGCACAATACTGGGTTCAGGAGGACATAATACTGGGTTCAGGAGGGCACAATACTGGGATCAGGAGGGTACAGTACAGGGGGATCAGGAGGGCACAGTACTGGGATCAGGAGGGCACAATATTGGGATGGGGGGGGGGCACAATACTGGGATCAGGAGGGCACAGTACTGGGATCAGGAGGGCACAGTACTGGGATCAGGAGGGCACAATACTGGGATCAGGAGGACACAATACTGGGATCAGGAGGACACAATACTGGGATCAGGAGGGCACAATACTGGGATCAGGAGGGCACATTACTGGGATCAGGAGGGCACATTACTGGGATCAGGAGGGCACATTACTGGGATCAGGAGGACACAATACTGGGTTAAGGAGGACACAATACTGGGATCAGGAGGACACAATACTGAGTTCAGGAGGACATAATACTGGGATCAGGAGGGCACAATACTGGGATCAGGAGGGTATAGTACAGGGGGATCAGGAGGGCACAGTACTGGGATCAGGAGGGCACAATATTGGGATCGGGGGGGGGGGCACAATACTGGGTTCAGGATTACACAATACTGGGTTCAGGAGGGCACAATACTGGGATCAGGGGGGCACAATACTGGGATCAGGGGGGCACAATACTGGGATCAGGAGGTCAGGAGGGCATAATAATGGGATCAGGAGGACACAATACTGGGATCAGGAGGGCACAATACTGGGGTCAGGAGGGCACAATACTGGGATCAGGAGGGCACAATACTGGGATCAGGAGGGCACAATACTGGGGTCAGGAGGGCACAATACTGGGGTCAGGAGGGCACAATACTGGGATCAGGAGGGCACAATACTGGGGTCAGGAGGGCACAATACTGGGGTCAGGAGGGCACAATACTGGGATCAGGAGGACACAATACTGGGATCAGGAGGGCACAATACTGGGGTCAGGAGGGCACAATACTGGGGTCAGGAGGGCACAATACTGGGATCAGGAGGACACAATACTGGGATCAGGAGGGCACAATACTGGGGTCAGGAGGGCACAATACTGGGGTCAGGAGGGCACAATACTGGGATCAGGAGGGCACAATACTGGGGTCAGGAGGGCACAATACTGGGGTCAGGAGGGCACAGTACAGGTTCTGGGATACTGCCTGGGTCACCCCGAGACAAATCTTGGACAGCTGGCAATTAAGATGTAATGCAAGATTATCATAGGGCCCCAACGCACCTGGGGCCCCTGGGTAGTGCCCATGCATGAAGACAGCCCTGAGGGGGGAGGTGCTGGAGCGAGTGGCGATGACATGCAGCCAGGTAGGTGTTGAGGTACGGTGCGTTTGTAACCTTAATGCAGAGAATTTATTAGGGTAAAACACCTCATGTGGCCTCCCTGTACATGAGAGGCTGGAGCCACGATGACGTCACTCTTGTGCCTTCGGCTGCAGCACAGAGCTCTAAAGGTTCGGCTCGGTATGCTTGGTGACGTCACCGGCTGCATTTAATGCGAATATCTCCTAATCGGTAAGTATTTATGAGATGTTCCATTGGACACCTACAGGTAATCCTTAATAAAGACTTTAAAGCTGCTGGGTTAGCATGACAGCCAGGAAACTAGTATTTTCAGAAGTGCAGATCATCAACGGTAGCCAATCATTTATTGGTTGCCTTTCCAGGCCATACAATGAAAAGTCGCCATTGACATTGGCAGTCCTACCTTTAGGAACGGGATGACGAAAGGGCGGAGGGGGAAGTTGGTTGCTTCTTGCAGTTTCGAGTGAAATTCTTCGATTGTGAGCGTGGAATTCTGGGAAAAAAAATAGAATGGGAACCGGTTTAAAGACAAACTCCGCAGAAACTCCCACGAGGCTCCTACTGCAGTTTTCTATGAAATGTAAATGTCTAAAAAAATGTCAGTTCTGCGTTAGCAGCCAATCGAAGGTCAAAAGAAAAATGAGCAGAACTGCCTGCAATGTACTTCAGAATATCACTCACACTTTGTATATGTGACAGGAAATGGTTAAAGCTGAAGTTCAGCTAAAAAAAGAAAATCCCGTAACTCTCATCAGATCACTTACCTGTCAGAAGGTACTCTACACTACCCAAAGTATTGGGCCCAGACCCCCCAAACGTGGTGTGGCCTTCAGATGAGCCCAACAACAGTGCGTAGAGAGCTTCATGGAATGGGTTTCCATGGCCGAGCAGCTGCATCCAAGCCTTCCATCACCAAGTGCAATGCAAAGCGTCGGATGCCGTGGTGTAAAGCACGCCACCACTGGACTGTAGAGCAGTGGAGGCGTGTCCTCTGGAGTGACCAATCGCGCTTCTCTGTCTGGCAATCCAATGTATGTGTCTGGGTTTGGTGGTGGCCAGGAGAACGGTACTTACCTGACTGCATTGTGCCAAGTGTAAAGTTTGGTGGAGGGGGATTATGGTGTGGGGGTGTTTTTCAGGGGTTAGGCTTGGCCCCCTAGTTCCAGTGAGGGGAACTCTTAAGGCAACATTTTGGACAATTTCATGCTCCCAACTTTGTGGGAAGAGTTTGGGGATGGCCCCTTCCTGTTCCAACATGACTGCCCACCAGTGCACAAAGCAAGGTCCATAAAGACATGGAGGAGCCAGTTTGGGGTGGAGGAACTTGACTGTCCTGCACAGAGTCCTGACCTCAACCCCATAGAACACCTTTGGGATGAATTAGAGGGTAGACTGCGAGCCAGGCCTCCTCCCCCGACATCAGTGCCTCCTCCCCCGACATCAGTGCCTGACAAATATGCTTCTGGAAGAATGGTCCAACCTTCTCATAGACACCCTCCTAAATCTTGTGGACGGCCTTCCGAGAAGAGGCAAAGGGCGGGGCCAACTCAATATTGAACCCTACGGACTAAGACTGGGGGGGCCATTAAAGGTCATGTGCATGGGAAGGGCGGGGCCAACTCAATATTGAACCCTACGGACTAAGACTGGGGGGCCATTAAAGGTCATGTGTGTGGAAAGGGCGGGGCCAACTCAATATTGAACCCTACGGACTAAGACTGGGGGGCCATTAAAAGTCATGTGTGTGGAAGGGCCGGGCCAACTCAATATTGAACCCTACAAACTAAGACTGGGAGGCCATTAATGGTCATGTGCATGGGGAGGCCATTAATGGTCATGTGCGTGGAAGGGCGGAGCCAACTCAATATTGAACCCTACGGACTAAGACTGGGGGGCCATGAAAGGTCATGTAAGGGGAAAGGGCGGGGCCAACTCAATACTGAACCCTACGGACTAAGACTGGGGGGCCATGAAAGGTCATGTGTGTGGGAAGGGCGGGGCCAACTCAATATTGAATCCTACAGACTAAGACTGGGGGGGCCATTAAAGGTCATGTGTGTGGAGAGGGCGGGGCCAACTCAATATTGAACCCTACGGACTAAGACTGGGGGGCCTTTAAAGGTCATGTGAGGGTAAAGGCCGGCAGCCCAATACTGGGGGTAATATAGTGTATGTCTCAGGTTGTGGATCCAGGAGAATCCTTCACTGCAGGGTTGCCCAGTCCTCTTCCTGGCTCTGAATTTCCAGGTTCTGTAATAATGAACAGCTTTGCTCTTCAGGCAGAACGGCGGTAGGGATGGTCCCTTCTTCCTCCTCCTCCAATGACAAAAGATCTTTCATTGATTACATGATCTGTGAATGGGGGAGATAACCCTGTGTGACTGAGGAGACTCTCCACCATTCACAGATCCTGTTACAAGCAATGTAACCAAAGAAAAAAATGTTTTGTCAATGAAGGAGGAAGTAGGAGGGAGATGTTCTGCCTGAAGAGCCAAAGCTGTGAACCATTGCAGCGCCAGAAGGTCAGACCCAGGAAGAGGACAGGGCATCCCTGCAGTGAAGATTTCAATGTGGGACCTTCTTTACTAAGTGATGTGACTGAAGCTGTAGGGATTTTCTTCTTTGGTAAACTTCATCTTTAAAGTGCTGAGTTGTGTAATGACGCCTACAATCAGTGCTGCTTCCCGTACTCACCACCAGTCCCAGCACCAGGGCCCGCACCCGCTCCCCGATCTCCGGAGAGATGTCGCTGCCAAACTGCTGCAATGTAGTCAGGAAGCGCTTGAGTTTGCTGAGCTGCCGGGCCCCACAGGCTGGGGGCAGCTGCTGATTGGTCAGTGCAGCCGAGGATGACGCAGACGGTCCGTTGCTGAAACCATTGGGGGTAGATGGGGCTCCATTGATAGCAGTGGGGGAGTGGCTGCTCCCGTTCATTACTATGGAAACAAACAAGAATTACAACTGATACAGAATGAATACTGCGAGCTGATTGGGGCAGATCTGTCATCAAAGAACAAACTTTTCATGTATACTATATTTCCAAAAGTATTGGCCCCGCCCTCCATATCATGTGATTCAGGTGTTCCTATCCCCTCCATATCATGTGATTCAGGTGTTCCAATCCCCTCCCAATCGTGTGATTAAGGTGTTCCAATCCCCTCCCAATCGTGTGATTAAGGTTTTCCAATCCCCTCCATATCATGTGATTCAGGTGTTCCAATCACCTCCATATCATGTGATTCAGGTGTTCCAATCGCCTCCATATCATGTGATTCAGGTGTTCCAATCCCCTCCATATCATGTGATTCAGGTGTTCCTATCCCCTCCATATCATGTGATTCAGGTGTTCCAATCCCCTCCCAATCATGTGATTCAGGTGTTCCAATCCCCTCCCAATCGTGTGATTAAGGTGTTCCAATCCCCTCCATATCATGTGATCCAGGTGTTCCAATCGCCTCCATATCATGTGATTCAGGTGTTCCAATCCCCTCCCAATCATGTGATTCAGGTGCTCCAATCCCCTCCATATCATGTGATTCAGGTGTTCCAATCCCCTCCATATCATGTGATTCAGGTGTTCCCATCCCCTCCTAATCATGTGATTCAGGTGTTCCAATCCCCTCCCAATCATGTGATTCAGGTGTTCCAATCCCCTCCATATCATGTGATTCAGGTGTTCCAATCCCCTCCATATCATGTGATTCGGGTGTTCCAATCCCCTCCATATCATGTGATTCGGGTGTTCCAATCCCCTCAAAATCATGTGATTCAGGTGTTCCAATCCCCTCCCAATCATGTGATTCAGGTGTTCCAATCCCCTCCATATCATGTGATTCAGGTGTTCCAATCCCCTCCATATCATGTGATTCAGGTGTTCCAATCCCCTCCATATCATGTGATTCAGGTGTTCCAATCCCCTCCTAATCATGTGATTCAGGTGTTCCAATCCCCTCCCAATCATGTGATTCAGGTGTCCCAATCCCCTCCATATCATGTGATTCAGGTGTTCCAATCCCCTCCATATCATGTGATTCAGGTGTTCCAATCCCCTCCATATCATGTGATTCAGGTGTTCCAATCCCCTCCATATCATGTGATTCAGGTGTTCCAATCCCCTCCACATCATGTGATTCAGGTGTTCCAATCCCCTCCATATCATGTGATTCAGGTGTTCCAATCCCCTCCATGGACACAGGTGTTCCAATCCCCTCCATGGACACAGGTGTTCCAATCCCCTCCATATCATGTGATTCAGGTGTTCCAATCCCCTCCATGGACACAAGTGTATACAATCAAGCCCCTAGGCATGCAGACTGCTTCTACAAACATTGGTGAAAGAATGGGTCGCTCTCAGGAGCTCAGTGACTCCAAGCGTGGTCCCGTGATAGGTGGTCACCTGGGCAATAAGTCCATCCGTGACATTTCCTGGCTACTAAATATTCCACGCTCAACTGTTAGTGGGATTATAACAAAGTGGAAGCAACTGGGAACAACAGCCACTCAGCCACTAAGTGGTAGGCCACGTCACATGACAGGGCGGGGTCAGCGCATGCTGAAGCGCACAGTGCGCAGAAGTCGCCAACTGTCTGCAGAGTCAATAGCTAAAGACCTCCAAACTTGGTGTGGCCTTCAGATGAGCCAAACAACAGTGCGTAGAGAGCTTCATGGAATGGGTTTCCATGGCCGAGCAGCTGCATCCAAGCCTTCCATCACCAAGTGCAATGCAAAGCGTCGGATGCCGTGGTGTAAAGCACGCCGCCACTGGACTCTAGAGCAGTGGAGACATGTTCTCTGGAGGGACCAATCACGCTTCTCTGTCTGGCAATCCGATGGACGTGTCTGGGTTTGGTGGTGGCCAGGAGAACGGTACTTGCCTGACTGTGCCAAGTGTAAAGTTTGGTGGAGGAGGGATTATGGTATGGGGTTGTTCCTCAGGGGGTGGGCTTGGCCTCCTAGTTCCAGTGAAGGGAACTCTTAAGGTTAATAAATGTTTCTTTTGGGTTTAACACTTTAAATATCCAAAAGACAACAAAGTTCCAGTTTTTCTATCTATATTTAAATGATAAGAATTCAGCGTCACACCGGATCTTCCTCCTCCGACAGACATTCCTGGGGAAGCACCACCCACACGGCTCGGGGGCTCTCAGTCAATGCGTTTCTGCAACAGGCAACCCGGAACATTTCCCGGACGTGTACTCCACGAGCTGAACAGACGCAGGAATAGAGACGCAGGAACATAGACGCAGGAACACAGATGCAGTGCACAGACGCAGGAACACAGACGCAGGAACACAGACGCAGGAACACAGACGCAGTGCACAGACGCAGGAACACAGACGCAGGAACACAGACGCAGGAACACAGACACAGGAACACAGACACAGTGCACAGACGCAGGAACACAGATGCAGGAACACAGACGCAGTGCACAGACGCAGGAACACAGACGCAGGAATAGAGACGCAGGAACATAGACGCAGGAACACAGACGCAGGAACACAGATGCAGGAACACAGACGCAGTGCACAGACACAGGAACACAGACGCAGGAATAGAGACGCAGGAACATAGACGCAGGAACACAGACGCAGGAACACAGACGCAGTGCACAGACGCAGGAACACAGACGCAGGAACACAGACGCAGTGCACAGACGCAGGAACACAGACGCAGTGCACAGACGCAGGAACACAGACGCAGTGCACAGACGCAGGAACACAGACGCAGGAACACAGACGCAGTGCACAGACGCAGGAACACAGACGCAGGAACACAGACGCAGTGCACAGACGCAGGAACACAGACGCAGGAACACAGACGCAGGAACACAGACGCAGTGCACAGACGCAGGAACACAGACGCAGGAACACAGACGCAGGAACACAGACGCAGTGCACAGACGCAGGAACACAGACGCAGGAACACAGACGCAGTGCACAGACGCAGGAACACAGATGCAGGAACACAGACGCAGTGCACAGACGCAGGAACACAGACGCAGTGCACAGACGCAGGAACACAGACGCAGGAACACAGACGCAGTGCACAGACGCAGTGCACAGACGCAGGAACACAGACGCAGTGCACAGACGCAGGAACACAGATGCAGGAACACAGACGCAGTGCACAGACGCAGGAACACAGACGCAGGAACACAGACGCAGTGCACAGACGCAGGAACACAGACGCAGTACACAGACGCAGGAACACAGACGCAGGAACACAGACGCAGTACACAGACGCAGTAACACAGACGCAGTACACAGACGCAGTACACAGACGCAGGAACGCAGACGCAGTACACAGATGCAGGAACACAGATGCAGTACACAGACGCAGTAACACAGACGCAGTACACAGACGCAGGAACGCAGACGCAGGAACGCAGACGCAGGAACACAGACGAAGTACACAGACGCAGGAACACAGACGCAGGACACAGACGCAGGAACACAGACGCAGGAACACAGACGCAGTAACACAGACGCAGTACACAGACGCAGGAACGCAGACGCAGGAACGCAGACGCAGGAACACAGATGCAGTACACAGACGCAGGAACACAGACGCAGGACACAGACGCAGGAACACAGACGCAGGATCACAGGCGCAGGAATACAGACGCAGGAACGCAGACGCAGGAACGCAGACGCAGTACACAAACGCAGGAACACAGACGCAGTGCACAGACGCAGGAACACAGGCGCAGGAACACAGATGCAGTGCACAGACGCAGGAATACAGACGCAGGAACACAGGCGCAGGAATACAGACGCAGGAACGCAGACGCAGGAACGCAGACGCAGGAACGCAGACGCAGGAATGCAGACGCAGTACACAGACGCAGGAACACAGACGCAGTGCACAGACGCAGGAACACAGGCGCAGGAACGCAGACGCAGGACCACAGACGCAGGAACGCAGACGCAGTACACAGACGCAGGAACGCAGACGCAGTACACAGACGCAGGAACACAGATGCAGTACACAGACGCAGTAACACAGACGCAGTACACAGATGCAGGACACAGACGCAGGACACAGACGCAGTGCACAGACGCAGGAACACAGACGCAGGAACACAGGCGCAGGAATACAGACGCAGGAACGCAGACGCAGGAACGCAGACGCAGGAACGCAGACGCAGTGCACAGACGCAGGAACACAGGCGCAGGAACACAGATGCAGTGCACAGACGCAGGAATACAGACGCAGGAACGCAGGCGCAGGAACGCAGACGCAGGAACGCAGACGCAGGAACGCAGACGCAGTACACAGACGCAGGAACACAGACGCAGTGCACAGACGCAGGAACACAGGCGCAGGAACACAGATGCAGTACACAGACGCAGGAACACAGACGCAGGACCACAGACGCAGGAACACAGACGCAGTACACAGACGCAGTACACAGACGCAGGAACACATATGCAGTACACAGACGCAGGAACACAGACGCAGGAACACAGACGCAGTACACAGACGCAGGAACACAGACGCAGGAACACAGATGCAGTATGCAGACGCAGTACACAGACGCAGGAACGCAGACGCAGGAACACAGACGCAGTACACAGACACAGTACACAGACGCAGGAACACAGACGCAGTACACAGACACAGTACACAGACGCAGGAACACAGATGCAGTACACAGACGCAGGAACACAGACGCAGGACACAGACGCAGGACACAGACGCAGTGCACAGACGCAGGAACACAGACGCAGGAACACAGGCGCAGGAATACAGACGCAGGAACGCAGACGCAGTACACAGACGCAGGAACGCAGACGCAGTACACAAACGCAGGAACACAGACGCAGTGCACAGACGCAGTGCACAGACGCAGGAACACAGGCGCAGGAACACAGATGCAGTGCACAGACGCAGGAACACATATGCAGTACCCAGACGCAGGAACACAGACGCAGGACACAGACGCAGGAACACAGACGCAGTGCACAGACGCAGGAACACAGACGCAGGAACGCAGGCGCAGGAATACAGACGCAGGAACGCAGACGCAGGAACGCAGACGCAGTACACAGACGCAGGAACGCAGACGCAGTACACAGACGCAGGAACACAGGCGCAGGACACAGATGCAGGAACACAGGCGCAGGAACACAGATGCAGTACACAGACGCAGGAACACAGACGCAGGACACAGACGCAGGAACACAGACGCAGGAACACAGACGCAGGAATACAGACGCAGGAACACAGACGCAGGAGCACAGACGCAGGAGCACAGACGCAGGAACGCAGACGCAGGAACACAGACGCAGGAACACAGATGCAGTACACAGACGCAGGTACACAGATGCAGTACACAGACGCAGGAACACAGACGCAGGAACACAGACGAAGTACACAGACGCAGGAACACAGACGCAGTACACAGACGCAGGAACACAGACGCAGGAACACAGACGCAGTACACAGACGCAGGAACGCAGACGCAGGAACGCAGACGCAGGACAGACGCAGGAACGCAGACGCAGGAACACAGATGCAGGACACAGACGCAGGAACACAGATGCAGTGCACAGACGCAGGAACACAGACGCAGGAACACAGACGCAGGAACGCAGGCGCAGGAATACAGACGCAGGAACGCAGACGCAGTACACAGACGCAGGAACACAGACGCAGGACACAGACGCAGGAACACAGACGCAGGAACACAGACACAGTGCACAGACACAGGAACGCAGACGCAGGAACGCAGACGCAGGAACGCAGACGCAGGAACACAGACGCAGGAACACAGACGCAGTACACAGACGCAGTGCACAGACGCAGTACACAGATGCAGGAACACAGACGCAGGAACACAGACGCAGGAACACAGACGCAGGAACACAGACACAGTGCACAGACGCAGGAACACAGACGCAGGACACAGACGCAGGAACACAGACGCAGGAACACAGACGCAGGAACACAGACACAGTGCACAGACACAGGAACGCAGACGCAGGAACGCAGACGCAGGAACGCAGACGCAGGAACACAGACACAGTACACAGACGCAGGAACACAATATAGCTAAAAATATAATAGCGATGATTGAATGTGATGAAGTCTGCGACTTGCCCAGGAATATATCAGCTGGAGCCGGAGGTCCCCTTTAAGCACACACACGGGAATGCGTGTTGTGATTGCCCGATGTGTACAATCCCGGGAGATCTTCATACTTATCCAACATTCCTGATCCATATCAGGACAAACGGACATTATAAAAAGGGGGGGCTGCCCCTCCGGTGCCCCGATTCCTCCGCATTGTCTATGGCCGGCACCTATTGGCAGGTTTTCGGGGATTGGCACTTACCTTGCTGCAGCTTTCCCCCCTCTCTGTACAACCGTCTGATCGCCTGACACACGCACACACACACACACACACGGCACCCAGTGCAGGCGGAGGGGCGGCCCACGAAAGAGCAGCCGAAAATAACCGCATGCCCACAAATGACAGGTGGGATCCCAAAGTGACACTATGTGTGTGTGTGTGTCCGGCTCACATGTTCTGTGTGTGTGTGTGTGTGTCCGGCTCACATGTTCTGTGTGTGCGTGTGTCCTGCTCACATGTTCTGTGTGTGTGTGTGTCCTGCTCACATGTTCTGTGTGTGTGTGTGTGTGTGTCCTGCTCACATGTTCTGTGTGTGTGTGTGTCCTGCTCACATGTTCTGTGTGTGTGTGTGTCCTGCTCACATGTTCTGTGTGTGTGTGTGTCCGGCTCACATGTTCTGTGTGTGTGTGTGTCCTGCTCACATGTTCTGTGTGTGTGTGTGTCCTGCTCACATGTTCTGTGTGTGTGTGTGTCCTGCTCACATGTTCTGTGTGTGTGTGTGTCCTGCTCACATGTTCTGTGTGTGTGTGTGTCCTGCTCACATGTTCTGTGTGTGTGTGTGTCCTGCTCACATGTTCTGTGTGTGTGTGTGTCCTGCTCACATGTTCTGTGTGTGTGTGTGTCCTGCTCACATGTTCTGTGTGTGTGTGTCCGGCTCACATGTTCTGTGTGTGTGTGTGTGTGTCCTGCTCACATGTTCTGTGTGTGTGTCCGGCTCACATGTTCTGTGTGTGTGTGTGTGTGTGTCCTGCTCACATGTTCTGTGTGTGTGTGTGTCCTGCTCACATGTTCTGTGTGTGTGTGTCCGGCTCACATGTTCTGTGTGTGTGTGTGTCCTGCTCACATGTTCTGTGTGTGTGTGTGTCCTGCTCACATGTTCTGTGTGTGTGTGTGTCCTGCTCACATGTTCTGTGTGTGTGTGTCCGGCTCACATGTACTATGTGTGTGTGTCCGGCTCACGTGTTCTGTGTGTGTGTGTCCGGCTCACTTGTTCTGTGTGTGTGTCCTGCTCACATGTTCTGTGTGTGTGTGTGTCTGGCTCACATGTTCTGTGTGTGTGTCCGACTCACATGTTCTGTGTGTGTGTGTGTTGTCTGGCTCACATGTTCTGTGTGTGTGTGTCTGGCTCACATGTTCTGTGTGTGTGTCCGGCTCACATGTTCTGTGTGTGTGTGTGTCCGGCTCACATGTTCTGTGTGTGTGTGTGTGTCTGGCTCACATGTTCTGTGTGTGTGTGTGTGTCTGGCTCACATGTTCTGTGTGTGTGTGTCAGGCTCACATGTTCTGTGTGTGTGTGTCAGGCTCACATGTTCTATGTGTGGGTGTCCCCGGCTCACATGTTCTCTGTGTGTGTGTGTCCGGCTCACATGTTCTCTGTGTGTGTGTGTGTGTGTGTGTCCCCGGCTCACATGTTCTCTGTGTGTGTGTTTGTCCGGCTCACATGTTCTGTGCATGTGTGATATAAATATTTGGTGGCACACCTCTTGGAAGACTGAAATCAATGGCTTCCTGTCACCATCAATAATGACTTTCCTCCACCTCTCTCCTGGAATTTTGGGTCGCTCTTCTTCCTCCAACTGCTCCGGGTCCCTCAGATTGGAAGGTTCCGTTCCCCAGCTGCTGGTCTGAGATCTCTCCACAGGAGCTCTATGGGATGGAGATCTGGACTCATTGCTGGCCAATTCAGTCCTCTCCAGCACTTTGTCTGAAACCATTTCTGGGGGCTTTGTGACGTGTGCTTTGGGTCATTGTCCTGCTGGAAGACCCATGACCTCTGATGGAGACCCAACTTTCTGACACCGGGCCCCACACTGCACCCCAGAATTATTTGGTAGTCTTCAGATTTCATAATGCCATCCACACGGCCAAGACCTCCAGTGCCTGAAGCAGCAAAGCAACCCCAAACCATCAGTGACCCCCCCACCATGTGTGACTGGAGGGACTGTGACCCCCCCACCACGTGTGACTGGAGGGACTGTGACCCCCCACCACGTGTGACTGGAGGGACTGTGACCCCCCACCATGTGTGACTGGAGGGACTGTGACCCCCCACCACGTGTGACTGGAGGGACTGTGACCCCCCACCACGTGTGACTGGAGGGACTGTGACCCCCCACCACGTGTGACTGGAGGGACTGTGACCCCCCACCACGTGTGACTGGAGGGACTGTGACCCCCCACCATGTGTGACTGGAGGGACTGTGACCCCCCACCACGTGTGACTGGAGGGACTGTGACCCCCCACCACGTGTGACTGGTGGGACTGTGACCACCCCACCACGTGTGACTGGAGGGACTGTAACCCCCCACCACGTGTGACTGGAGGGACTGTGACCCCCCACCACGTGTGACTGGTGGGACTGTGACCACCCCACCACGTGTGACTGGAGGGACTGTGACCCCCCACCATGTGTGACTGGTGGGACTGGATTGTTTTCTTTGAAGGCCTCAATGCATTTTCTGAAAACAGTAGAATGATGGACTTTACCAAAAAGCTGCCATTTTGTTCCGTCTGTCCCCAGCACATTCTCTCAGAAGGATTTTGGCTTCCTCAGGTAAGTTTTGGCAAACTCCAATCTGGCTTCTAATATGTTTCTGTGCCAGCAGTGGGGTCCTCCTGGGTCTCCAACCATATTTCTGTGTCAGCAGTGGGGTCCTCCTGGGTCTCCAACCATATTTCTGTGTCAGCAGTGGGGTCCTCCTGGGTCTCCTTCCATATTTCTGTGTCAGCAGTGGGGTCCTCCTGGGTCTCCTACCATATTTCTGTGTCAGCAGTGGGGTCCTCCTGGGTCTCCTACCATATTTCTGTGTCAGCAGTGGGGTCCTCCTGGGTCTCCCACCATGTTTCTGTGTCAGCAGTGGGGTCCTCCTGGGTCTCCTCCCATATTTCTGTGTCAGCAGTGGGGTCCTCCTGGGTCTCCTCCCATATTTCTGTGTCAGCAGTGGGGTCCTCCTGGGTCTTCTACCATATTTCTGTGTCAGCAGTGGGGTCCTCCTGGGTCTCCTCCCATATTTCTGTGTCAGCAGTGGGGTCCTCCTGGGTCTCCTCCCATAGTGTCCCTTTTCCTTCAGATGGCGATGTATAGTGGGAGGGGACACACTTGTACCCGGTGCCTGACGGTCAGCTTGGATTTGTCTGGAAGTTGATGGAGGTTCTTCATCCACCATTCCAACAATCCTTCATTGCAATCTTTGATCAATTTTTCTCTTTCATCCTCGTCCAGGTAGATTACCTACAGCACCATGGGCTGGAAACTTCTTGACAATGCTGCGCACAGTGGACACAGCAACATTAGGATCTCTGGAGATGGACTTGTCACCTTGAGATGGTCCATGCTTTTCCACCATTTTTGTTCTCCAATCCTCAGACAATTCTTTGCTGCTCTTTCTCTCCTCCATGCGGCACACAGAGACACCCAACAGGAAGGTGGAGGCCAGGTGTCACCATTGTCCCCGGTTGTTGGTGTGATTTCTATGTTGTCAGCGCCCGGTCATGGATATGGGGAGTCTAATGACAAATTACAGGAACATCACAGGCTGGGAATGCAATTATTTCTCACAATTTTAAGAAGGTGCCAATAATTTTGTCCATTTTGGGGGTTTGGCGTGGAATGGGTCAGATTTGGCTTTTTGTTTCTCCACGTTTTTGTGTCACCGATACAAACCAAAGAAACAAACATGAGAATTCCGAGACATTTGTAATGGCAGCAATTTTCTGGGGAAGTGTTGCGTTATCTGACGGAAATGTGGGGGGGGGGGGGGGCAAGATATTTGGCCATGACTGTACACACAGTATATACACATTGGGGGAGAATTACTGGAGCACTCAGGATCTGGTGCAGCTGTGCATGGCAGCCAATCAGCTTCTACCTTCAGCTTGTTCAATGAAGCTTTGGTAATAAAACCTGGAAGCTGATTGGTTCCTGTGCAGAGCTGCACCAGATTTTGCACTCTCCAGTTTTATATATACACAGTGACGGAAATGCGTATTTGCCCCCCCGATGCTGAATGTTCGCCCCTCACACAGAAATGATCGGTCTAACAATGGAATGTTTGCCCCTCACACAGAAATGATCGGTCTAACAATGGAATGTTCGCCCCTCACACAGAAATGATCGGTCTAACAATGGAATGTTCGCCCCTCACACAGAAATGATCGGTCTAACAATGAAATGTTCGCACCTCACACAGAAATGATCGGTCTAACAATGGAATGTTCGCCCCTCACACAGAAATGATCGGTCTAACAATGGAATGTTCGCCCCTCACACAGAAATGATCGGTCTAACAATGAAATGTTCGCCCCTCACACAGAAATGATCGGTCTAACAATGGAATGTTCGCTGTAACACTGAGAGACAGAATACAACAACAAATTCAGCAGAAATGCGTCTAACAAATGATGACGGATCTGCATGTTCATGAGGGAAAGAAGGATTTGATCTCCTATCATTCAGCAGGATTTCTGGCTCCCAGGTGTCTCTCATACAGGTAACAAGCTGAGATTAGAAGCAGTCTCTTAAAGGGAGTGCTGCTAATCTCATTGTGTTACCTGTAAAAGAGACACCTGTCCACAGGAGCAATCAAACCATCAGATTCCAAACTCTCCACCATGGCAAAGACCAAAGAGCTGTCCAAGGATGTCAGGGACAAGATGGTAGACCTACACAAGGCTGGACTGGGCTACCAAACTATGGCCAAGCAGCTTGGTGAGAAGGTGACAACAGTTGGTGCAATCATTCACAAATGGAAGAAACACAAAACAAGTGTCAGTCTCCCTAGGTCTGGTGCACCATGCAAGATCTCACCTCGTGGAGTGTCAATGATCATGAGAACAGTGAGGAATCATCCCAGAACTACACGTGAGGATCTTGTCAATGATCTCCAGGCAGCTGGGACCACAGTCACCAAGAAAACAATTGGTAACACACTACGCCGACAAGGACTGAAATCCTGCAGTGCCCGCACGGTCCCTCTGCTCAAGAAAGCCCATGTCCAGGCCCGTCTGAAGTCTGCCACTGAACATCTGAATGATGCAGAGGAGGACTGGTGGGAAGTGTTGTGGTCAGAGGAGACCAAAATCCAGCTCTTTGGCATCAACTCAACTCCCCGTGTTTGGAGGAGGAGGAATGCTGCCTATGACCCCAAGAACACCATCCCAACTGTGAAACATGGTGGTGGAAACATTCTGCTTTGGGGGGGGGGGGGGGTTCTGCTAAGGGGACAGGACAACTGCACCACATCAAAGGGACGATGGACGGGGCAATGTACCCTCAAATCTTGGGTGAGAACCTTCTTCCCTCAGCCAGGGCATTGAAAATGGGTGGTGGATGGGTGTTCCAGCATGACAATGACCCAAAACACACGGCCAAGGCAACAAAGGAGCGGCTCAAGAAGAAGCACATTAAGGTCCTGGAGTGGCCTAGCCAGTCTCCAGACCTTCATCTGATGGAAAATCTGTGGAGGAGCTGAAAGTTCGAGTTGCCAAACGTCAGCCACCAAACCTTAATGACTTGGAGAGGATCTGCCAAGAGGAGTGGGCCAAAATCCCTCCTGAGATGTGTGCGAACCTGGGGGCCAACTCCAGGAAACGTCTGACCTCTGTGATTGCCAACAAGGGATTGGCCACCAAGTACTAAATCATGTTTTGTGAAGGGGATCAAATCCTTCTTTCCCTCATGAACATGCAGATCCGTCATCATTTGTTAGACGCATTTCTGCTGAATTTGTTGTTGTATTCTGTCTCTCAGTGTTACACCAAACATTCCATTGTTAGACCGATCGTTTCTGTGTGAGGGGCGAACATTCCATTGTTAGACCGATCATTTGTGTGAGGGGCGAACATTCCATTGTTAGACCGATCGTTTCTGTGTGAGGGGCGAACATTCCATTGTTAGACCGATCATTTCTGTGTGAGGGGCGAACATTCCATTGTTAGACCGATCATTTCTGTGTGAGGGGCGAACATTCCATTGTTAGACCGATCATTTCTGTGTGAGGGGCGAACATTCCATTGTTAGACCGATCATTTCTGTGTGAGGGGCGAACATTCCATTGTTAGACCGATCATTTCTGTGTGAGGGGCGAACATTCCATTGTTAGACCGATCATTTCTGTGTGAGGGGCGAACATTCCATTGTTAGACCGATCATTTCTGTGTGAGGGGCGAACATTCCATTGTTAGACCGATCATTTCTGTGTGAGGGGCGAACATTCCATTGTTAGACCGATCATTTCTGTGTGAGGGGCGAACATTCAGCATCAGCCGGGGAGCAAATACACATTTCCTGCACTGTGTATATATATATCCATCCCTCTATATACACACATACAGTACATACATAGATTACATGCACACATTAGGGACACGGATTATGGACACGCACACGCATCTGTTCCTGTTCAGCTTAAACTAAACCCCATCAGATCAGAAGCTTCCACAACCCGACATCTAATTACAGAACATCTGGCTGGAGGAAGCAGATCTCATGAAGGGGCTGAGAGAGACGATACGGTGTGTGAGATCCAGAGAGACGATGCGGTGTGTGAGATCCAGAGAGACGATACGGTGTGTGAGATCCAGAGAGACGATGCAGTGTGTGAGATCCAGAGAGACGATGCAGTGTGTGAGATCCAGAGAGACGATGCAGTGTGTGAGATCCAGAGAGACGATACGGTGTGTGAGATCCAGAGAGACGATGCGGTGTGTGAGATCCAGAGAGACGATGCGGTGTATGAGATCCAGAGAGACGATGCAGTGTGTGAGATCCAGAGACACGATGCGGTGTGTGAGATCCAGAGAGACGATGCGGTGTGTGAGATCCAGAGAGACGATGCGATGTGTGAGATCCAGAGAGACGATGCGGTGTGTGAGATCCAGAGAGACGATGCGGTGTGTGAGATCCAGAGAGACGATGCAGTGTGTGAGATCCAGAGAGACGATGCGGTGTGTGAGATCCAGAGAGACGATGCGGTGTGTGAGATCCAGAGAGACGATGCGGTGTGTGAGATCCAGAGAGACGATGCGGTGTGTGAGATCCAGAGAGACGATGCGGTGTATGAGATCCAGAGAGACGATGCGGTGTATGAGATCCAGAGAGACGATGCGGTGTGTGAGATCCAGAGAGACGATGCGGTGTATGAGATCCTGAGAGACGATGCGGTGTGTGAGATCCAGAGAGACGATGCGGTGTATGAGATCCTGAGAGACGATGCTGTGTGTGAGATCCAGAGAGACGATGCGGTGTGTGAGATCCAGAGAGACGATGCGGTGTGTGAGATCCAGAGAGACGATGCGGTGTGTGAGATCCAGAGAGACGATGCAGTGTGTGAGATCCAGAGAGACGATGCAGTGTGTGAGATCCAGAGAGACGATGCAGTGTGTGAGATCCAGAGAGACGATGCAGTGTGTGAGATCCAGAGAGACGATGCGGTGTATGAGATCCAGAGAGACGATGCGGTGTATGAGATCCAGAGAGACGATGCGGTGTATGAGATCCAGAGAGACGATGCAGTGTATGAGATCCAGAGAGACGATGCGGTGTATGAGATCCAGAGAGACGATGCGGTGTATGAGATCCAGAGACAATGCGTCGTATGAGATCCAGAGAGTTGATGCAGTGTGTGAGATCCAGAGAGACGATGCGGTGTGTGAGATCCAGAGAGACGATGCGGTGTGTGAGATCCAGAGAGACGATGCGGTGTGTGAGATTCAGAGAGACGATGCGGTGTATGAGATCCAGAGAGACGATGCGGTGTGTGAGATCCAGAGAGACGATGCAATGTATGAGATCCTGAGAGACGATGCGGTGTGTGAGATCCAGAGAGACGATGCGGTGTATGAGGCACAGCTTATTGTTCCTAATGATAAATCCAGCCCTGCTGAGGGTACTTAGGTCTTGTGGGCATTACAAGGAGGGCACTTGCTTCATGGTGTAAACCCCTTACACCCCCCCTCCCCTCCCCCAAGCATGGCTACTTTACACAACACGTGTGACGGAACACCGGCAATCCTGGCATTTCTGAACAATGTATATGGACCCCGGGCAGGCAAAGCCATCGCTGCAATTCTGTTTGTGCTGAAGACTGCGCTGGACTGGCTGGATCGGTCATCGGTCGGCGATGGGTGGGTGGGTAGGTAGGTGGGTAGGTAGGTAGGTGGGTAGAAGTCCCCGCAGTCAGTTGTACCCAATGGTACGCCTGGCGATTAAACGAAAATACAGCTGCAGTTGAACGAACGTTTTTTTGAGTCAATGACATGCACATCGAATGTTCTGCCAAACCATCTTTCATAAACGGTTGTTCGGAAATCGAAGAATGTATCGTCAGCTTTGACAAGGACCCCCCCCCCCGATGGAAGCCTGCTGGGGGCCACATGTACCACTAGTACTCCCTATATATGTGTATACAAGGAGCAGACATCCAGGAGTATAAATATCTCCATTTATCTGCTGCAAGTCGGTTTATAGACATTGTTTGTAAGTTCCTGAAAAATAGACTTTCATAAATAGTTTATCAGGGAAAAAAATGCCTGGAGCATGTCGAAAGTATCATGTATGTGAGTACCCCTTGTGAAAGTACCCCTGGAGTGCATGAGTACCTCTCGTGACAGTACCCCTGGGGTACATGAATGCCCCTTGTGAAATTACCCCTGGGGTACACAAGTACTTCTTGTGGGGCAGCACAGTGGCTAAATGGTTAGCACTTCTCCCTGGCAGTACGCAGGTCGTTGGTTCGAATCCCAGCCATGGCACCACCTGCCTGGAGTATGCATGTTCTCCCTGTGCCTGCATGGGTTTCCTCCAGGTACTCCGGTTTCCTCTCACACTCCAAAGACATGCTGGTAGGTTTGTTGGCTCCTGTCTAAATTGTCCCTAGTATGTGTATGTATGAATGTAAGTTAGGGACCTTAGATTGTACGCTCCTCGGGGGCGGGGACTGATGTGAATGTACAATATATATGTAAAGTGCTGCGTAAATTGACAGCGATATATAAGTACCTGAAATAAAGAAATAAAGTACCCCTGACGTACATGAGTACCTTTTGTGACAGTACCCCAGGGATACATGACTAACTCTCGTGAAAGTACCCCTGGGTTACATGAGTACTTTTTGCGAAAGTAACCCTGGGGTGCATGAGTACCCCATGTGACAGTACCCTGGGATACATGACTACTTCTCGTGAAAGTACCCCTGGAGTACATAAGTACTTCTTGTGAAAGTACCCTTTGGGTGCATGAATACCTCTCTTGACAGTATCCCTGGGGTACATAAGTACCCCACGCGGAAGTACACTTGCACTACAAGAGTACCTCTTGTGGAAGTACACCGGAATACATGACTACTTCTTGTGAAAGTACCCCTGGGGTACATGAGTACCCCTTGTGGAAGTACCCCTGGGGTACATGAGTACCCCTTATGGAAGTACCCCTGAAGTACATGAGTACCTCTTGTTGAAGCACCCTGGGATACATGACTACTTTTTGTGAAAGTACCCCTGGAGTATATGAGTACCCTTTGTAGAAGTACCCCTGGGGTACATGAGTACCCCTTGTGGAAGTACCCCAGTGTACATGAGTACCCTTGTGAAAGTACCCCTGGAGTACATGAGTACCTCTTGTGGAAGAACCCCTGGAGTACATGAGTACCCTTGTGAAAGTACCCCTTGTGAAAGTACCCCTGGAGTACATGAGTACCCTTGTGGAAGTACCCCTGGGATATGAGTACCTCTTGTGGAAGTACCCCTGGAGTACATGAGTACCCTTGTGGAAGTACCCCTTGTGGAAGTACCCCTGGAGTACATGAGTACCTCTTGTGGAAGAACCCCTGGAGTACATGAGTACCCTTGTGGAAGTACCCCTTGTGGAAGTACCCCTTGTGGAAGTACCCCTGGGGCACGAGTACCTCTTGTGGAAGAACCCCTGGAGTACATGAGTACCCTTGTAGAAGTACCCCTTGTGAAAGTACCCCTGGGTACGAGTACCTCTTGTGGAAGTACCCCTGGAGTACATGAGTACCTCTTGTGGAAGTACCCCTTGTGGAAGTACCCCTGGGATATGAGTACCTCTTGTGGAAGTACCCCTGGAGTACATGAGTACCATTGTGGAAATACCCCTTGTGGAAGTAACCCTGGGGTAGGAGTACCTCTTGTGGAAGTACCCCTGGGGTAGGAGTACCTCTTGTGGAAGTACCCCAGGGGTACATATACCTTTGGGTTTCTGGCAGAGCCTGCAGACAGGCTGGGGAAGGTTTGGTGCAACTGTTGGGGCAAACTGGTGGCACCTTGTAGAAGAACCAGAAGTCTCAGCATTCCACGACAGCCAACAGTCGGCCCACTGGCCCTTGCCGTTCCTAAGCAGGCTGCTCATACCTTGTCTATAGTGCCACCCCCAATTTTCCATACAGACCCCCCCCCCCTCCCTCGCGCCCCCCAATTTTTAAGTGCCATCTCACTTGTGCTGGGGGTGTAGGAGGAAGTGCGGTTGGCCCCTTGGCTCAGCGCGGGCGATGGAGGGGGCATGGTGGGCGGTGTGGTCCTCGTCTGGGTCTTCACATCGGCCGGTGAGTCTGGCATTGTCACGCGGGTACGGAGCCAACTGCCTGCGAAGAGGAAACAAGAGAAGGATGAGAAGAGCCGCCAACAATCACAGGTTCCCCCTCCAATCCCTGAGATGACAGATTGCCCCAGGCCGGGGGTGGGGTGGATGTGGCCCTTCAGGTGGGGAAGGTCGGGGTGATGGAAGCGGGAAGGAGAGCAGCAGCTAAAGCCATTCCGAAACACCTGCTGCTGGGCTCAGCTGTGGCGGCACACCACCACCCCCCCACCCCTCGCCCTACCACCTCCTGCCGCTCTCTACTATTATTAACCCTTGCCGGGCCGCCGGCGCTCTGTTCCTCTGCCAGCGACGAGGTCCGCAGGGTTCACTGCAGTTTGAGAGCCGAGGACAGGTGTGCGGCAGCTGCCCAGATCCGTCCCGCAACTCCAGCCAAGACCAAAGAAGGGAACGCCGGGCAGAAGACAGGAGGGAAGGGGGCCTGCCAGGGCCGGCTCTGCGCCTTAACCCCCTGCTTGCCACCCGGCGGCGGCGGCACAGCTTGCAGGGTTCCCGGCCTCTTTCTGTACCAGCCTGGTGCGTTGTCTCTCTCTCACTCCGGCATACGCCCCGTTGGCCCGGGACCGGCGCGCACCATATGGGATTGTGTCCCCAGTGGCCCCTCCTGGTGCCACCGATAAGAGGCTCCCTGTTAGGAGACGCACTTTTCTCAGCGCCGGGGTTTGTTATTGCGTTTTGTGTTTTTTTTTTTTTTTTGACAGGTCTTGGAAAACTCCAGAGCTCCCGGCCAGGAACTCTCCTCCTCTCTTCCCATTATTTTTATTTGCTCGCTAATGGGCTGCAGCTGGACGCTTGAGCCGAAGCCGACATCTGGAGTCCATCACCAGCACGGGCATCCAGGCTCACGTCTGCACAATGGTGCCAAATGAAGAGCCGGGGGGAAGGGGGGGCGGTAAAGATGGGGCATTCTACATAGGCTGGCTGTAAGGTGCCATGTGCTGCTGGACTAAGGGTGCCAGCCAACCGTGCCCCCCCCCCCCGGGGGAATTGGGGGTGTGTGTGGGGGAAGGGGGGCAGGGCAACGTAAGACTCACGTCCCTTTTGTTTAAAGTGAACCTGTCACCCATTTCAAATATTTACAACCAAAAGTCACGGAAAGTGACACCAAACAATATCTTACTTCTCCGGAGAATAATCCGCTACTTAGTGTCTATTTCTAGCGCCTCGTAACATCCTAGGTGGGCTCCCGGACCTCTCCCTTCCCCCCTCATTTACACTTGAAGCAAGCAGTGCATGTTAGTTGCAGACTTGTGAGGAGCTCTATGCGTGTCCATCTTGGGAGCGAGCAAGAGAGGGGGGCTACGTTCCTCTGTACAGGGGGATCAAGGCTGGGGGGCTACATTCCTATAAAGGGGGCCAAGGCTGGGGGGGCTACATTCTTATATAGGGGGACCAAGGCTGGGGGGCTACATTCTTATATAGGGGGATCAAGGCAGGGGGGGGTCTACATTCCTATGTACAGGGGGATCAAGGCAGGGAGGCTATGTTCCTACATACAGGGGACCCAAGACAGGGGGGCTACATTCCTACATACAGGGGGACCAAGGCGGGGGGCTACATTCCTATAAAGGGGGACCAAGGCTGGGGGGGGGCTACATTCTTATATAGGGGGACCAAGGCTGGGGGGCTACATTCTTATATAGGGGGATCAAGGCAGGGGGGGTCTACATTCCTATGTACAGGGGGATCAAGGCAGGGAGGCTATGTTCCTACATACAGGGGACCCAAGACAGGGGGGCTACATTCCTACATACAGGGGGACCAAGGCGGGGGGCTACATTCCTATAAAGGGGGACCAAGGCTGGGGGGGGCTACATTCTTATATAGAGGGACCAAGGCTGGGGGGCTACATTCCTATGTACAGGGGGATCAAGGCACAGAGGTTACATTCCTATATACAGGGGGGCCAAGGCAGGGGGGTTACATTCCTACATACAGGGGGACCAAGGCGGGGGGGGCTACGTTCCTACATACAGGGGGACCAAGGCAGGGGGTCTACATTCCTATATAGGGGGACCAAGGCTGGGTGGCTACATTCCTACATACAGTGGGACCAAGGCAGGGGGGCTACATTCCTACATACAGGGGGACCAAGGCAGGGGGGCTACATTCCTACATACAGGGGGATCAAGGCAGGGGGGCTAGGTTCCTACATACAGGGGGGGACCAAGGCAGGGGAGCTACGATCCTACATACAGGGGGACAAAGGCAGGGGGGCTACATAGCTACATACAGGGGGACCAAGGCAGGATGGCTACGTTCCTACATACAGGGGAGGACCAAGGCAGGGGGGCTACATTCCTATATACAATGGTGACCAAAGTGGGGGGGCTACGTTCCTACATACAGGGGGGGCTACGTTCCTACATACAGGGGGGGCAAGGCAGGGAGGCTACGTTCCTACATACAGGGGGGGCAAGGCAGGGAGGCTACATTCCTACATACAGGGGGACCAAGGCAGGGGGGCTACGTTCTTACATACAGGGGGACCAAGGCAGGGGGGCTACATTCCTACATACAGGGGGACCAAGGCAGGGGGCTACATTCCTACATACAGGGGTACCAAGGTAGGGGGGCTACGTTCCTACATACAGGGGGACCAAGGCAGGGGGGCTACATTCCTACATACAGGGGGACCAAGGCAGGGGGGGGCTACGTTCCTACATACAGGGTTAAGAATACAGACTTTTAATTAAACCAGAGTTTATCATCACTTTAACTATCATTAGCCAAAAACCTATATTCCCCCCCCCCCTGTCCCCCAGGCAGTTGGGTGGAGCTTAGCGCAGACATTAGGGAGGTCAAGCCCCTGGTCAAAAAAAAAAGTGAAACCAAAGATCAGAGGGGCACACAGAGGCATTTTTGATGGCTAAAATGGTAAAAGCAAGTGATAATAAGTGATAGAATAACTCATAGATGTGCCCTGAAGTGACATGAACCCCTCATTTGTTTTCACTTTCCACAGTTGAGTATCATTTTCCATCTGCGGCTTTTCCATCTTCTATGCCTTGCCTATGTTTCAGTAAAAACTGGCACATCGATCAATGCCTCGGGTTTTCTGCTCCAGGGTGGCTCCTTTCTCTTTCAGCATCCTATGGAGCCACCCTTGTATGTAGAATTGTGTCTCCCTATAATGTGTGCATCAATAGAAACACACAGCCCCATAGCCTAGGAAGGCAAGGCACTCTCCCTCCCTTCCCCAAGCTACCAGACTGACTGCACTGTCCACTGTTAACGTTTTCCTGTGAGGTCCAGAAGTTCAGGAAAGCAGCACTGAGAGAGCCAGCAGCTGGAGTAAGAAATTTAACATTTACTGGAGGAATTTTTTTTCTTGTACTCGATGTGTTAAACTACAAAAAGCTGAGGGTTTAAGATTACTCTAATACTCCAGACTCAGGGGAAGTAGGAATGTTACAGAAAGACTTACATGACACCTCAAGCCAAACCGCCGATGACACGGCTGAACCTTCTATACAGGAACCATAATACTGGCGGCAGAATTGTAAAGAAATCCAGGGATCCATCCGCACCTGCTGTGCTGTAAAGCTGCGTGGTACAACCAGGGTGACAACGCTTTTCACACCACATTAGTGACATCCACCCCAATCCACCAACAGAGGTGAGGAAAAATAGCAAACGGAAAACGGGGAACAAATTCAGTTGCAAAGATTGAATATTTGTACTAAAGATTCCTAGATGAATGATCATCTCTGACCATCTCCTGTATCCTGTCTGCAGTCTCTGACCATCTCCTGTATCCTGTCTGCAGTCTCTGACCATCTCCTGTATCCGGTCCGCAGTCTCTGACCATCTCCTGTATCATGTCTGCGGTCTCTGACCATCTCCTGTATCATGTCTGCAGTCTCTGACCATCTCCTGTATCATGTCTGCGGTCTCTGACCATCTCCTGTATCATGTCTGCGGTCTCTGACCGTCTCTTGTATCATGTCTGCAGTCTCTGACCATCTCCTGTATCATGTCTGCAGTCTCTGACCGTCTCCTGTATCATGTCTGCAGTCTCTGACCGTCTTTTGTATCATGTCTGCAGTCTCTGACCATCTCTTGTATCATGTCTGCGGTCTCTGACCATCTCCTGTATCATGTCTGCGGTCTCTGACCGTCTCCTGTATCATGTCTGCAGTCTCTGACCATCTCCTGTATCATGTCTGCGGTCTCTGACCATCTCTTGTATCATGTCTGCGGTCTCTGACCATCTCCTGTATCATGTCTGCGGTCTCTGACCATCTCCTGTATCATGTCTGCAGTCTCTGGTCATCTCGTGTATCATGTCTGCAGTCTCTGACCATCTCTTATATCATGTCTGCAGTCTCTGACCATCTCCTGTATCATGTCTGCAGTCTCTGACCATCTCTTGTATCATGTCTGCAGTCTCTGACCATCTTTTGTATCATGTCTGCAGTCTCTGACCATCTTTTGTATCATGTCTGCAGTCTCTGACCATCTCTTGTATCATGTCTGCGGTCTCTGACCATCTCCTGTATCATGTCTGCAGTCTCTGACCATCTCCTGTATCATGTCTGCAGTCTCTGACCATCTCCTGTATCATGTCTGCAGTCTCTGACCATCTCCTGTATCATGTCTGCAGTCTCTGGTCATCTCGTGTATCATGTCTGCAGTCTCTGGTCATCTCGTGTATCATGTCTGCAGTCTCTGACCATCTCTTATATCATGTCTGCAGTCTCTGACCATCTTTTGTATCATGTCTGCAGTCTCTGACCATCTCTTGTATAACGTCTTCAGTCCCTAACACTTAATATACACAGAATGTTATGTGTGGCCCTTATGTGGGTGATGTCAGGGACCCCCCATATCAGGAAATCTGACCACCACTGTCCTAGAGTTTTGATCACAAGTGACTGTTTTATCTGCAGATTCCACCTAACAGGAGAGGCAATGAGGAAGCAGCAAACTGACAGGAAGAAAAGTGAGAGTATTCGCGCGGCCAGAAAAACAGAAAGAGGAAGAGAGAGCGTGAGAACGGGCGATGAATGGGGGGGGGGGGACCTGCAGTCGCCTGTCACATGGCGGGAGCGTGGGAGCAGAGCAAGGGTTAACAGGAGACCCCGGCAGTCCTGCCCCTGCCTTTTAAATGGCTGGAAATGCAGAGCAGATGTTGGGAGGCCAATCCCAGCCTGAGCCAACCCTGCTCCTAAATAAAGTAAAGTATTCCTGAAATTCAGAGCTGAGCCCCGCCAAGAACAACTCCAGATAAGACCCGGAGACACTGGGCTCCATCTGGTCTCTGTTATGGAAACACTCCATGCAGCTGGGAGCCAGAGAATGGCCGGCACAGGGACTGGAAGAGTGCACAGCTTGGAGTGGTGGAGGCTGAGCAGGGCCTACCTGGAAGACACAGAGCCTGGAGTCCCAGCGGCCCTGATCCCCCCTCAAGCCCTGATGGGGGCAGAATACCCCAGAAGACCATAATGCCCACCCTGTCCATGGAAAGACTTAACGTCTAATCTACAGAACGCCTCAACTCAAGCTACGTGGGCTGACCTCTGCGCTAAGAGGAACCTACGGGGCCCAACAGCTCCTTGTCTGTTGCCTGCAGAGCCACAGTGGGGAAAATAATGATTTAGGGCCTGGAGACTGGCTAGGCCACTCCATGACCTTAATGTGCTTCTTCTTGAGCCACTTTATTGCCTTGGAGGTGTGTTTTGGGTCTTGTAGATGGTTGCCAGGTTTGCACACATCTCAGGAGGCATTTTGGTCCACTCTTCTTTCCAGATCTTTTCTAAATCCTTAGGGTCTCTTGGCTGTCTCTTGGCAACTCGAAGTTTCAGCTCCTCCATAAATTTTCTTTAGGATGAAGGTCTGGAGACTGGCTAGTCCACTCCATGACCTCAATGTACTTCTTCATGAGCCTTGGAGGTGTGTTTTGGATCATTGTCATGCTGGAAGACCCATCCATGACCCATCTTCAGTGTTCTGGCTGAGGGAAGAAGGTTCTCATCCAAGATTTTACAATACATGGCCCTGTCCATTGGCCACTCAACTCTGCAAATTCGGCCTGTACCTTTAGCAGAGAAACAACCCCAAAGCATAATGTTTCCCCCTCCGAGCTTGACTGTAGAAGAGCATAATACCCACCCTGTCCATGGAAAGACTTAACGTCTAATCTACAGAACGCCACACGCTGGCCTCAACTCAAGCTACGCGGGCTGACCTCTGCGCTAAGGAGGAACCTACGGGGCCCAACAGCCCCTTGTCTGTTGCCTGAAGAGCCACAATGGGGAAAATAATGATTTGATCCCCTGCAGATTGCGTAGGTTTGCTTACAAAGAAATTTTTATCATAGGTGCATTTTAGACGATAGAGACATAATATCCACCAAAAATCCAGAAAAAACACGATACAAATGTTATAAATGGAGTTGCAGTTCAGTAAGTAAAATAAGTATTTGATCCCCGAGCAAAACAGGACGTAGTAGTTGGTGGAGGAACCCTTGTTGGTGAGCACAGAGGTGAGACGTTTCTTGTAGATGGTTTGCACACATCTCAGGAGGGATTTTGGTCTTCTTCACAGATCTTCTCTAAATCCTTAGGTTTTCTTGGCTGTCGCTTGGCAACACGAAGTTTCAGCTCCTTCCATACATTTTCTATAGGATTAAGGTCTGGAGACTGGCTAGTCCACTCCATGACCTCAATGTACTTCTTCATGAGCCTTGGAGGTGTGTTTTGGGTCATTGTCATGCTGGAAGACCCATCCACCACCCATCTTCAGTGTTCTGGCTGCGGGAAGAAGGTTCTCATCCAAGATTTTACAATACATGGCCCTGTCCATTGGCCACTCAACTCAGCAAAGTCGGCTTGTATACACTTGTGTGCAATAGACTGTTACCTTCTTACTACACTTAGTCTGACGCACCTCTCTCCTCTATTCAGTGGGAGGAATAGTGCCCCATCATTGGTGTCAGTGGGAGGAATAGTGCCCCATCATTGGTGTCAGTGGGAGGAATAGTGCCCCATCATTGGTGTCAGTCGGAGGAATAGTGCCTCATCATTGGTGTCAGTGGGAGGAATGGTGCCCCATCATTGGTGTCAGTGGGAGGAATAGTGCCCCATCATTGGTATCAGTGGGAGGAATAGTGCCCCATCATTGGTATCAGTGGGAGGAATAGTGCCCCATCATTGGTATCAGTGGGAGGAATAGTGCCCCATCATTGGTGTCAGTGGGAGGAATAGTGCCCCATTATTGGTGTCAGTGGGAGGAATAGTGCCGCATCATTGGTGTCAGTGGGAGGAATAGTGCTCCATCATTGGTATCAGTGGGAGGAATAGTGCCCCATTATTGGTGTCAGTGGG
Organism: Staurois parvus; assembly: GCF_062004578.1. Taxonomy (NCBI): domain Eukaryota; kingdom Metazoa; phylum Chordata; class Amphibia; order Anura; family Ranidae; genus Staurois; species Staurois parvus. The sequence goes on from NW_028318381.1 coordinate 97,683, forward strand.
AGGAATAGTGCCCCATTATTGGTGTCAGTGGGAGGTATAGTGCCCCATCATTGGAGTCAGATGCGGAATAGTGCCCCATCATTGGTGTCAGTGGGAGGAATAGTGTCCCATCATTGGTGTCAGTGGGAGGAATTGTGCCTCATCAATGGTATTAGTGGAAGGAGGAGTGCCCCATCATTGGTGTCAGTGGGAGGAATAGTGCCCCATCATTGGTGTCAGTGGGAGGAATAGTGCCTCATCATTGGTGTCAGTGGGAGGAATAGTGCCCCATCATTGGTGTCAGTGGGAGGAATAGTCCCCCATCATTGGTGTCAGTGGGAGGAATAGTGCCCCATCATTGGTGTCAGTGGGAGGAATAGTGCCCCATCATTGGTGTCAGTGGGAGGAATAGTGCCCCATTATTGGTGTCAGTGGGAGGTATAGTGCCCCATCATTGGAGTCAGATGCGGAATAGTGCCCCATCATTGGTGTCAGTGGGAGGAATAGTGTCCCATCATTGGTGTCAGTGGGAGGAATTGTGCCTCATCAATGGTATCAGTGGAAGGAGGAGTGCCCCATCATTGGTGTCAGTGGGAGGAATAGTGCCCCATCATTGGTGTCAGTGGGAGGAATAGTGCCTCATCATTGGTGTCAGTGGGAGGAATAGTGCCCCATCATTGGTGTCAGTGGGAGGAATAGTGCCCCATCATTGGTGTCAGTGGGAGGAATAGTCCCCCATCATTGGTGTCAGTGGGAGGAATAGTGCCCCATCATTGGTGTCAGTGGGAGGAATAGTGCCCCATCATTGGTGTCAGTGGGAGGAATAGTGCCCTATCATTGGTGTCAGTGGAGGAATAGTGTCCCATCATTGGTGTCAGTGGGAGGAATAGTGTCCCATCATTGATGTCAGTGGAGGAATAGTGCCCCATCATTGGTGTCAGTGGGAGGAATAGTGCCCCATCATTGGTGTCAGTGGGAGGAATAGTGCCCCATCATTGGTGTCAGTGGGAGGAATAGTGCCCCATCATTGGTGTCAGTGGGAGGAATAGTGTCCCATCATTGGTATCAGTGGGAGGAATAGTGCCCCATCATTGGTGTCAGTGGGAGGAATAGTGCCCCATCATTGGTGTCAGTGGGAGGAATAGTGTCCCATCATTGGTGTCAGTGGGAGGAATAGTGTCCCATCATTGGTGTCAGTGGGAGGAATAGTGTCCCATCATTGGTGTCAGTGGGAGGAATAGTGCCCCATCATTGATGTCAGTGGGAGGAATAGTGCCCCATCATTGGTGTCAGTGGGAGGAATAGTGCCCCATCATTGGTGTCAGTGGGAGGAATAGTGCCCCATCATTGGTGTCAGTGGGAGGAATAGTGCCCCATCATTGGTATCAGTGGGAGGAATAGTGCCCCATCATTGGTGTCAGTGGGAGGAATAGTGCCCCATCATTGGTGTCAGTGGGAGGAATAGTGCTCTGAGGGCTGGATAAAGACAAGCAAAGGGCCACATCCAGTCCACGGGCTGCAGTTTGTAGACCACTGCTTTAAATAGACGATCTGCAGATTATCATCGACCAGCAACATCAACGCCTTCAGCATGAGAAGGGTCAGCAATGTGCCGCCGGTCTTCTCCAACACCCGAGAGATCACACCTCATCCGGTCCTCACGGGACCAGACCTCTGCTCCATTCTCTCTGCAGATTATCACACCACACCTTGTCTGCAGATTGTCTGCACTACATTTCCCGACTCCCGACTGACAGGAGGAATGAGGCGGGAGGAGGAGGAGATCGTCACTTCAGACGTATATACCGCAGATGGGGAGGAATAGCAGCACAGAAGGAGCGTTGATGACCCCTGTACAGGACACAATCTGCTGCTAGTTCTCATTTTACGGCACCAGGTTGTGACTTTGATTCATCTTAAAGGATAAGTACACTTTTAATGACACAACCTCCCCCCAACATCGGTTACGTGGAACGCCGAAAACGGGGTGCGGAGACTCAGGCCAAAAATATTACCACCCCCCCCCCCAGCATTTCTGTCAGATAACGCACCACGTCGCACAGAAAATTGCTGCAATGGCAAATGTTTCGGCAAATAGTTCATTTTTATTACAGATTATATAATGCAGATCCAAATGAGGGACAAATGAGGAGGAAGGAGGGACAGGGGGACTTGGTTCTAAACCAGGGACAGTCCCTCGAAATCAGGGACAGTCCCTCGAAATCAGGGACAGTTAGGAGCTATGGGTAAGGGCTGCGCTATGCAAAACCATCATACTCAGTAGGTAAGTATAAGCTGCTGTATGTACAGTGCCTTGAGAAAGTCTTCACCCCCCTGAAATGTCCCCCATGTTGTCTTCTTACAATGTATTCCCCCCCCCCCGAAATGTCCCCCATGTTGTCTTGTTACAATGTATTCCCCTCCCCCCGAAATGTCCCCCCATGTTGTCATGTTACAATGTATTCCCCCCCCCGAAATGTCCCCCATGTTGTCATGTTACAATGTATTCCCCCTCCCCCCGAAATGTCCCCCCATGTTGTCATGTTACAATGTATTCCCCTCCCCCCTGAAATGTCCCCCAAGTTGTCATGTTACAATGTATTCCCTCTCCCCCTGAAATGTCCCCCATGTTGTCATGTTACAATGTATTCCCCCCCTGAAATGTCCCCCATGTTGTCATGTTACAATGTATTCCCCCTCCCCCCTGAAATGTCCCCCATGTTGTCATGTTACAATGTATTCCCCTCCCCCCTGAAATGTCCCCCATGTTGTCATGTTACAATGTATTCCCCCTCCCCCCTGAAATGTCCCCCATGTTGTCATGTTACAATGTATTCCCCCCCCCTGAAATGTCCCCCATGTTGTCGTTACAATGTATCCCCCCCCATGATGTCATGTTACAATGTACCCCCCCCATGTTGTCATGTTACAATGTATCCCCCCCCATGTTGTCATGTTACAATGTATCCCCCCCCCCATGTTGTCATGTTACAATGTATCCCGCCCCCCCATGTTGTCATGTTACAATGTACCCCCCCCCCATGTTGTCATGTTACAATGTATCCCCCCCCCCATGTTGTCATGTTACAATGTATCTATCGGGATTGGATGTGATGGACCGACACAAAGTGGCAGATAATTGTGAAGTGGAAGGAAAATGAGAAATGGTGTCCAACATTTGTGACCAATAAATCCATGAAAAGTGTGGCAGCATTTGTATTCGGCCCCCCGGAGTCAATACTTTGCAGGACCTCCTTTGGCTGCAGTTCCAGCTGCAAGTCTTTTTGGGGATGTCTCTTTGCACATCTAGAGAGGGACATTTCTGCCCGTTCTTCTTTGCAGAATCCCTCAAGCTGTCAGATTGGATGGAGAGCGTCTGGGAACAGCAATTTTCAGGTCTGGCCACAGATTCTCCATTGGATTTGGGTCTGGACTGTGACTGGGCCATTCTAACACATGAAGAGGCTTTGATCGGAACCATTCCATTGTAGGTCTGGCTGGATGTTTCGGGTCGTGGTCCTGCTGGAAGGGGAACCTCCACCCCGGTCTCAAGTCTTCTGCAGACTCTCACAGGTTTTCTTCTAAGATTGCCCTGTATTTGGCTCCATCCATCTTCCCATCAACTCTGACCAGCTTCCCTGTCCCTGCTGAAGAGAAGCATCCCCACCCCATGATGCTGCCACCGCCATGTTTCACGGTGGGGATGGTGTGTTCAGGGGGGTGGGCAGTGTTAGTTTTCCCCCACACATAGCGTTTTCCTTTTA